>NW_017566992.1:735374-777128 GCF_001661265.1 Saitoella complicata NRRL Y-17804
CCCCCCCTACGCCCCCCGACGACAGTCTCAAACATTTCATCATTATTATTGCCACGCTAACGAGCTACACCAAGAGTCATATGACTTCATGGAAAGAGCATCGATTCCTCGATCATGACCTCACAGCCTAACTCTTGAATGAACTTGCAATCCTCACACTTCACAACGTTCATATCGAACAACGCGACCGGCACCGATGTCTGCTTCCTCGAAACTCGGACTAGCAACCCCAGTCTTCACGACAACATACTTCAACACCTCAAGCCCTAACTTATCCTTCACCTTGCGACCCACCGGCCCCACCATGCCCATCTCAAACCACTGGACATCAACCGACTCTGTCCCGACGTTCGATCTGGGTCCAGCAGCTGTCGAGTTGAGGGAAGAAATGGTGTTGGGGATGTGGGAGCATCCTGTACACTTCCATACTCCCATCGGAGGTAACTCACCGATGGGCTTTGCAACGGATTCGGGGTACACAGACGCTGTCGATGCCACCGTCGGGGCTATCTCACCTTTGGAGCTGCCACCACCTCTCACGCCGTCCTACATCCCACCCTCAACCCCAATTTTGAGGTCCACCTCGAGGCGAAACCCACCTCCAGCCCTGGAGCAGCTGCCGAAACTGACCTTTTCGTCCTCGATCGAGTCGAACTCATCCACCGAGTCCGCGACCGCCGGGACACCTCACCCGCCCCCCGGACCAGTGCGTCATATCTCTTTCGCCTCGGATACCATCACGCGTCCGACCGGCCTTGACGCGCACCACTCCGTCCATCTCCATACCGGGCGTGGTCGCGCGCCGAGTCCTCATCCCAACGTTCTGGCGCGGGCGTTTAAGAAGCATAAAACCCAGAGAGAGGGACATGTGGGGGTGGGTGAGAGTGGTGGAGAACGAAAGGGTGTTAGTATTGGGGAGAAGGTTGCGGGGGTGTTGGGGGTTGGGATTAGGGTTAGGAAGGGGTTGTGGATGCAGTGATGATGTTTAAGAACAATGTATTGCAAGTAACGCATGCTACGATGCTCGCCAAACCGCATGATGGTATACTGTTGTATATCTCTTCATCATCCCCCGTACCCGCACATTCACAACTTTTGTCATATTCCCCGATGAAAACAGGCTCGCGGCAACAGCTGTCACAGTCGCTGCCCTTAGATCAACAACCACATAAACACAACCTGACTCAAAGCAACCATGAACAAGAACTGAATCCTCCTGCTTCTCTGTCCGTGTGTGACCGTCTGTGCCGTCGTTGCACCAGCGGAGTCTGGTAAGAGAACGTACTTCATCGAGCGGAGCTACACGAAACATCATATTAGCAGCGTGCATTGGCCGTGCGCGGTGCGCGTTACATACCAAGAAGAATCCGTTCGCGAAGAAAGTGTAGAAGAATACGGTGTAGGTTGGCGTCAGGGTACCACTGGCAAGGACGCGGGTGATCATGGTAGCGATGATACTATGTTGTCGCATTAGCAAGTCGCAAAACAAACCGCAAGACAACAACATACCCGATGAACTTGTACCCACTGTACGCGATCAGATCGAGGAATTGGGACTGCGAGCTGATACCAAGAAGGTAGCACCCTAACTTGACCGCACAGAATTCAAAGATGATGACGGCGAACGCGGTAGAGGCCGTCGACGCGAGGAGTTGGGGATGGAACTGTCCCTGGAGTCCAGCGAGGAACGCAGAAAGGATGATGTACGACACGAACGCCATCACAGGGATATACAAATCCGGCGCATTGATATCGTCTCTTGGCGCCTTATACCCCTCCACATTCCCCTGCTCTCCACGCTTGACCAACCGCGTCCAGGGATGATGTCTCCACGGGAACACAACGAGCAACAACTTGTTCATCACATACGAGTTCGAGACGTGGAAAGTGTGTCGTATCGCTCCCAGGTTGATCCACCGATTCAGGTTCTGCTCGACGTATTGCTGTCCTTGCGCCATAGCCGTCTGACCCATCTGGAAACCCATCTGTGCCGTAGCGTCATTCAAGCCGAAGAATTGGCCGGCGGCGGGGAAGGCGTTGTAGCCCCCGTATCCTGGCTGTTGACCAGGTGCTCCTGGTTGTTGAGGAGCATAGCCCTGAGGAGGGACTTGCGCGTACGCGTTTTGCTCGGCGGCGGAATATGGCGAGATCACATTTGGTGGTGGAGAACGCATGGGTGGGATTGGGTGCTGTGGTGTTGGGTGGTAGAGGTGTGGAGGGGGTGAAGTTGCCTGTTGTTGGAAGGTTCCTCGATGCTGTGGGTTCGTGTACATGTCCTGCTCAGTTATGGTCAGCATTTTTTCTGAACAACTATATTCATAACGCACCTATTCGCTCACTCCCTGACAGTCCAATTGGTCCTGGGTGCTCGTTTGTGATGTTTGGTCGTTTCGAGTTACGTAGCTGCAACCTACGAGCGCCCAGCTGCAGCTTCACGTGTGGAAGGATAGCAAGAGAAATGTAAGGTCTACGTTCGTCAAGGGAGGTCCTGGAGTTCTTTGCACAGTTATCTTTAGCAACCGAAGACGCCCGGGTTGAAAAGAATGCTCCGTGGCAGTACGGTAGTTGGCCCCCACCACGAACGCGTTTGCGGCCCTTCGAGGTTGCACAAAGCTAAGATCACAGTCGCCAAAGCCTTCTGAACAAGTTCTATTTGTCTTTCAATAATTGTTCAACAGGTGTTCGTATTCGTCGCGCTCCTCCAATGTCCTCCAGCGGAATGACTCGTGCGCTCCTTTGCGTCCTCAGGGTAACCCCAGCGCGTTCAATCGAAATTTATGCATTAGAGCGTCACATTGTTCAACCGTAACCACCATCATCCAACATGCCTAAGAACAAGGGAAAGGTTCGTACATCTCTCCTCTCGTTCTAGTCATCCTTAGCATCTCCACTGCTCGTCTGGCTTTCGAACGAGTCATTATGACACGGTACTGACTTGTGGCGAATACAGGGAGGAAAGAACAGGAGAAGAGGAAAGAACGAGAACGAGGACGAGAAGCGTGAGCTTGTGTTCAAGGAGGATGGACAGGAATACGCTCAGGTCACCAAGATGCTTGGTAACGGACGTTTGGAGGCCATGTGCTTCGACGGAGAGAGGCGTTTGGCGCACATTCGTGGAAAGTTGAGGAAGAAGGTACGTGCTCCCGAACGAAGCGAGGGTCCCCTTTTGCAGAGATGATGAGACTAACGCATTCTTTGGTAGGTCTGGATCAACCAGGGTGATATCATCCTCCTCTCCCTCCGTGAATACCAGGACGAGAAGGCCGACGTTATCCAGAAGTACAATGCCGATGAGGCGAGAAACCTCAAGGCCTACGGAGAGTTGCCCGAGAACGCCAAGATCAACGAGACTGACATGTTCGGTGGTGAGGGTGACGAGGAGTGTAACTTCGAGTTCGACATCGACGAGATCTAAGCGCATTTACGCGTCTGTCATCATGTTCATCGTTCGTTAGAGAAGAGAAGGAAAGGAAGAGAGTGCGGCGTGGCATCAAAAAAGTATGGTTACGGATTGAGGTCGCTTTTTGTTGGAATCTGAGTGTGTTGTTTTTATCTTTGTGTCGTCTTTTTCTCGACCTCTCACACGGTGCTCCTGTCGTCAACATACGTACGCAGTCACTGTTGGGGTCGAATGTGTATACGCAGGGTTGTTTCTTGTCAGTTTGTTTGGACAGGCAAAATGGAAAATCATAAAAATCATGGTGTAACACCTCGGCCTCAATCGTCCCTTGATCCGGACCCGTATGTTGGCTATGCTATGGGTATCTTCTATTGTACTATCACATTTTTGTAACCCCTTCATCCTCCCCGGTTCCTCATCCCTCAACTACCTTTTAAAAATCAAATCCACCTCTGACCTCCTTCAGCACTTCACGTTCCTTGTCGCGATTCACCCTCTCGAACTTCTCAACACTCATCTGGAATGATCCCCTTCCACCAGTCAAACTTCGTAGGGATTTGTTGTAGCCAATCATCTCGCGCAATGGAACCAATGCTTTCACCACTCGGACTTGCGCAGATTCATCCGTGGAAGAACGCGCGTTGTAGGTTGAGTCTGGTGGAGCATACACCCTGTCCAGATCGACGGAAGAGATATCGGATGAGGCATCCTCATCAAGGGAAAGGATGGTACCCCCGCGTGTACCGGAAATATCACCGACAACACCACCGAGATCTTTCTCTCCCACAGTAACGGTAACAGCCATGACTGGCTCCACCACGCCCGTGCCCACTGATTTGATCGCCTCCACCACGGCTAGCCTTCCTGCTTGCGAAAGAGCAGTGAGTGTTGGTGCAGGGTCTGTGGTGAGCAGGTCCTTCACAGCGACTGTGACGTGTGTAGCATGAAGCTGAGCAGAAAACAAAGGACCACGGACCAATGCCACCTCGGCCGCCATTTGCAATGTAGAATGTACTTCACCGTGGATCAAGTCGCCGGGGAGCAGAATACCTGCCGGGATGATCGTGGTGATTTTGTTTCCGTTCACAGTTCTCGTACGGGTGAGTTCCATTTCTTCCGGAGCGCCTCCAAATCCCTTGCTCTTCTTCTTTGATACTTTCTTGGTCTTCTTCACTTCGACCTCTTCTACTTCCTCCTCTTCATATGGCTCTACCATTGCCTTGGCAGATGCTGTTCCTCTCTTGCCAGCTCCAAACTCCTTGTCGACCTGCTTTTCCATCTCTGCACTCATGCCGTTGACAGTTTCTCTGTATCCAATTCTCAGGTCACCCATCTCGGCCTTGGCTCCGAACTCTCCGAGGAGACGTTCTCGGACAACCTCGAGGTGGAGTTCACCCATGCCACTGAGCAAGACCTGCCCAGTCTCATCATCACGAGTGACATGAAGAGATGGGTCCTCACGGAGTGCCATTTCCAATGCTAGGTCTAAACCCTTGGCGTCAGACAACGTCGTTGGTTCGAGGGAACGGATGAAAACTGGTGGTGGAGTAGGAATAGGGTGAAGTTGAAGGGTTGTGCGCGAATCACGAGAGGAGATGATCGTAGTTCCAGTCTTCGCATGCTTCAAACCCAAGATAACACCGATATTTCCTGCAGTGATTTCCGTAACTTCTTCAGAATCCATAGCATACATCCTCAACAACTTATTAGCGCGCTCCTTCATAGGAACTTCTCCAACTGTGACGGTGTTTGTGATTGGGGTACCCATCGCGAGTTTTCCGCTGTAAACACGAACGAACACCATTGCTCCTTTTCTGGGATCGTGGACGACTTTGAATGCAAGTGCACACAGATCATTCTTCTTGTCGTCGAGTTCGCCGGGTTTTCCCTGCAGCGTAATGGCTGCTGGTGGACGGTCAGCAGGGCAGGGGAGGTAGTCGAGTACGGCGTCAAGAAGAGGCTGTACACCGATGTTTCGGAATGAAGCGCCGGTGAGGATAGGGATGAGTGTGTTGCCAAGCGTGCATCTTCGAATAGCTTTCTTGAGCGCGGCAGTTGGAATGGCATTTTCGTGTTCGAGGTAAAGTTCCATGACCTCTTCATCGAGTTCCGCAAGTGTGTCGACAAGAGCTCCACGGGCTTTTGCTGTTTCCTCTTGGAGTGCTGGAGAGGGGTAGGAAGCAACAGGAACTGCCTTGACGTCCCTCCCATCAGACTTTCCGTCACTGGGCCATGTGAGAACAATACCGTCCATGACATCCACGACACCGATGAATGCTCCACCTTCAACACCGTTCTCGAAGACTGGGATCTGAAGACATCCAACTTTAGCTCCACCTCTTGCCAACTTCGTCGCCACTTCACGGACAGTACGCCCGAATCCAGCGCCTGTTCGGTCCATCTTATTGACGAAAACGATACGAGGGATCTGATGTGCAGATGCTTGTCGCCAGACTTTCTCGGTCTGTGCTTCAACACCTGCTACGGCGTCGAGGATGGTGACTGCACCATCAAGGACACGGAGTGATCTTGCAACCTCGAAGGTAAAATCAGCATGTCCAGGTGTATCGATCAAGTTAAGTCGGTAGTTTCGCCAAGGAAAGGTAATTGCTGCGGATGTAATCGTAATTCCACGTTGGCGTTCAGCGGGGAGGTAGTCCATGACCGTGTTTCCCTCGTCAACATCTCCAATCCGCCGCGTGTACCCAGAATAGTAGAGCATACGCTCAGTCGTTGTCGTCTTACCGGCATCGATGTGTGCAATGATACCGATGTTTCGCAGGCGAGAAACTGGTATATCCTCGGCTGCTACGGCAGCATAAGTGCGGTGGTTAATGATCCATGTCACTGGACGCCGTAATGAACGACAGCACAGTCGGGGTATTGGACTTCGAAGCATTGTAGTATATCCTCCTGCTCGGTGTGCCGCAGCTGCACCTCCAGGGGCCGTGCCAGCGCAGCCCTGTACGACATCGACCAACTGTCAACAATCAATTGAAACGGTAACCTGCCATGGCGACGAAGGTCCAATTCACCGTTGGGAAGCTGGATGCCGGAATGGTATGCTGACGGCCTCTGTCATTCTTGTCATTCCAAGACGCTGACCGGGCATCTACAGGCAATCCTCCTTACCCGCGACCCCAAGGAGTCGATGCACCTCGTCGAATTCCCTTCCGTACTCTTGCCATCAGGTGTGAAATCCGGTTCTATCATTGATATCTCAGTTGCGCAGAATCCGACTGAGGAGGATGCTGAGAACGAGGCTTTCAGCAACTTGCAGGAGGATATCCTCGCACAGTTCGGAACGGCAGAGCCCAAAACTCCTGAGCTGAGATTACGAAACGCGACACAGACAAGTGTAGTACTGGAATGGGACCCAGTCGAAATCGCCACTGCCGAGTTGCGGTCATTGGCACTTTACAAGAACAACGCACGATTAGGCAACATCCCAGATCCGCTCCACAACACCTCAACCAAACTCTCCGGCCTCGCAATCGACACCGCCTACAGCTTCCACCTCGTCCTTAAAACCTCCGCCGGAACCTACACCTCCCCAAAACTCAATGTCAAAACCCACAAAATGACCGACCTCACCGGTCTCCAAATCTGCGTTTCCGACACACCACCCCTTACCGCGGAGGAGCAGACGGCACTCATGGCTTCATTGCAGGCGATCGGAGCTAGGGAACCGCAGACAAATGTGAAGATTGATACTACGCATTTCATTTGTAAGGAGCCTAGGGGACCGGAGTGGGAAAAGGCGAATGAGATGAATATTCCTATCGTTGTGCCGGAGTGGGTTACGGCGTGTGAACGTGAAGGAAGACTCGTTGGTGTCAAAGCGTATTATCTCGGTGCAGACCCAGCACTTCGGGTTGTTCGTGGGCCGGCGGGGCCTCCGCCTGGGTACCCTGAGTCGAGAAGAGGAAGTATGCTCGATGTCCCGACGCGGTCTTCCCTTGCTGCTGGCGCTGCTGCTGAAGGTGCTGCGGCAACCGACTCCACCCCTGTTACTACAGAACCACCTATCGATGAAGGACCAGAGCCCTTGTCTTTGCCGACCAGCCCACCACCAGAGCCAGTTAACCTCAATGAGCTCAACCTCGCCGAAGCACGAGTTCTGCCACAGGATGTCGGCGCGCTGGACGAAGGCTTCGATTTCGCTCCGACCCAGGCTGTTGCGATCACACCCACCGAGACACCCGCACAGGATTCGGGAGTGCCTCAAGAGCCAGAACAGACCGAACAGGCTGGAAAGGAGGAGGAACAGGCGCCGGTACAGCCGCATACAATTGTGGATAACACCGATGGGCCCGTACCCGAAGCAGTTGCCCCACCAACAACCGAAGGCGACCGAAGACTTACTCCAGAGCCATCACCCGTCGTCACCCCTACCCTCGGCGAGGGCGAACCAGGCCCAGAAGGACACATCACCGCGACTGCCACGGACGCCGAAGAAGCTGCTCCGGAAGCTACGGAAGAAGCTGGTGTTGCCGCGAAGGAGGAAGAGGAGATTGTAGAGGCGGCTGAGGTAGCTGAGGGGAAGGATGAGCAGGCAAATGAGGAGGGGTTTGAGGAGGTTGCGATCTAAAGGGATTTGAAGTGTTACTTGGTGCTATTCCTACTTTACCAAATGATACCCGTAAGTGAACAATGAACATTATTTGACTCGACTCGATATCATGCTTAAGTTGTCAAATCAACGATCAATAAAAAGAAAGAGATATCATATTTTAGTATTAGAGTTAGAAGTAAAGTCAAGTTGATGTCGATGCTTTCGCAATAAGGTATAACTCATCGACAATCTATATTGTTCATGAAACCCAGGCCTCCTCCCGACCATCCCGTCCCGTCCAGTCCCATATAAGAATTCAGGTATTTCCGCAAGCATCGTCTCAAAGCTTAAGCAAGTTCGGGTTGAGAATAATTGGTACCAAGATGTGACCCATGACCGACAATGCCAATGGGAACCACGAGTTAATCTGCGGGATCTGCCATTGATATGGTGCATAACACCCAAGGTAGATCATCATGGGAATTTGTAATCCGAAGTAGATGTAAAGGAACGTGTGACTCTTGGCAATCTTCTTCAATTCCTTGAAGAGATTAGAATCCTCGACTTCCTTGGCCGTTGCACCCCACTGCATGTTGTATTCAAACATATGGCTGAGAAGAGCCCGGGAGATGTGGAATGAGATACCGTTGAAGTAGATGAACAAGAACGGAGTCCATCCCAACGCCGCAACGAAACAAGTGATAATACCAGTATCGCTACCACGGTACCGACCAATAGCAGCTCCGAGTGATCCGACAACACCAAAGACAACCATGATACCGAACATCAAATCGAAGTTCTGCTGGTAGACGTGATCGATGATGTTGTGGAACCAACCCGTAAGGAAGTAGTTGACCGTGACGAAGATCCACGATCCACCCAAGGCATAGTACGTTCCGATGTATCCAAGTAAGGTAACCTTTCCAAATAACGGAATCTGAGGAGCCCAGATGAAACGTCTAAAGAGGGGTGTGAAGGGGCCCTTATAGACCCATTGACGAAGAGGATGGAAGAGCAATTCGGAACAGCCGTACGCGTATTTTTCCCAGCGCGTGATCTCGTCGTGAACGGTCAATGAGACACCTTCCTTGAAGTCACCATTGGTGTAGGCAGCCAAACGAACAGAGTATCCAGCGCACTGGAGCTTGAGGGCCATCTCGAAATCTTCGGAAACATGGGATTCAGACCACCACCTCGGTGTACCATCCTCGTGGATGTACCTAGCAGCCCTCTGAACAGCAGACCAGCGAAGGAAAGCGTTGTGGCCAACGAAGGGAGCAACATCACCAGCGGCACAAGCGTACTGGATCGCACGGTAGATAACATCGGTGAAGTACGTCATACCCTTCTCGAAAAAGTTGCCATCGACTTCCATAACACCAGAAGCATGTTGGAGAACGGCAAGGTGATCCGTCTGAGCGAACTCCGAGGCAGCGTCGATCAAACAATCGTTGGGAACACGGGTGTCGGAGTCGATAATCAGAAAAAATTCTCCAATACGGATGTTCCCTTCAGCCCAGAGTCTCCCATCAGCCTGAAGGAGGTCTTCGAGAATATTGTTGTAAGCACGTTCTTCATCGGCCAAGGACCATCCCTCCGGACGCTCGACACCACGAAGAGCCTCCTCAACCCTCACGGACAACCCCATCATCGCATTCATGTTCGAGGCCTTCTTGAAACGTCCAGCACGGATATACCCGTCAACACCATGTCCAGGACGAGCGACCCAGCCGATATTGTGTCTTCGATAGTACTCCTTCCTAAACTCTTGGGATTCGGTCGAGATGAGCTGCATTCTGTCGTCACAGAGGATAAGGTTGACGACCCCTCCCTGGCGTTCATACCGATGCATAGCAGCCTTGACAGAAGTAACAGTAGGGTCAATAACCTTGTTGAGGGACTCCTTGTAAACCGGGCAGATAACCGTCATAGGAGGAAGAGCGCCCATAATTCTCTTGGGAGGAATCGCGGAGTACGCAAAAGAGTTCCTGAAGACCTGCTTGAAGGGACCGATAATACTGCCAACGGAGGACACCACGGTCATGTTGAAGTACAAGAACATCAAGATAGCGATAGGGAAATAAGCGACGTAGGCGAAGCGAATCACAGTACCATCGTAGCGGTACTCGATCAAGAGACTGCGGAGAAGGAGACCAAAGTAGATACCACCAAGAGCGATGACGAACATGACATAGATAGGGATTTGAATCTCCCTGCGACGAAGAGGAACACGCCCATCCTCGTCGGCCTCCAAATCGGCAGCTTCAGCGGCGGTCTTAGCCATCACCGACTTCTTCTTCTTCTTGAGGAACCCAAAGCGTCCTTCCTTCTTCTCCTCAATGACTTCAAGCTCACCAGGTTTTGCGGCCTGATCCCAACTGATTTGTTCGAACGCGGCCTGGACCGTCTTCGCCAACGTCAAAGCCGTCCCCGCTTCTTGGGACCAAACAACCATGATACCCTCCTCGCGAAAGAACGCAGTAGGCTGATCCAACCTCGCCCTACGAAGCTGAGACAAGTTGTCGAAGACCTGAAGTGTTTGTCCTTCCTCGAGAAGATTGGTTTTCAGGATGTTGAGAGGGACGTTCGGGATGAGCGGATGATCGATGAAGATAACCAACTCCATGTCGAGAGCGGAGGCGTACGTGTGCAAATCCTCCGTCGGGATCATCTCGCCGATGTTGTCATTACAAATGACATACTCCGTATCCTCACGAATACAAACAGCCGAACGACCATAGAACCCCGTACGTCCAAACACACCACGATCCGCGCATTGCTCAAACAACAACCGCGAAGACTTGCCAACAAGGTCGACATTGGCAGTGCTTTCGCCTGCCGTCTTCTCGTCGAGGAAGGAAGAGTAGATGGCGTTCATTTTGAGGTTCGCCTTAAAGATGTCTTGGGTGTCATTGACGATTTTGCCGTCATCGTTGATGTAGGTGACAACACCGGGACCCTGCTGGGGTTGTTGATGGCGAGAGGTCAGATTACCCATTGTCGAGTTGCTTGTCGAGGTGAGCGAGTGGTGATCAGGTTGATGATAATAGGAACTTGGAACGTGGGATGGTCCTCGATCTTATACCCGACGACAACAACAAGCAACCCACCAACAACCCGGAAACCTCTTAAATGTCATCCTTGATCCCTTTTGGGCTCTGCGTCTGTGCGTCCCAGAACGCAATCTATGCTCTCCAGTCCCCAACCTCAACCGTTTTGCCGACATCGGTCAGCTCGTGCCTCCATGCTTTGCCCGTGAAGCCAAGCATCAGTTTCCCCGTCGCAATCTAACATCGCCCGTAAAAGTCATCATAGGCAAGTCGATCACACCTCTCATATCGCAATCTAACATTGCCTTAAGTTGCGACTTGATGAATAGAGTGCTGAACACCGAGCCGTCGTAAAGTCAGCGTAGCGCTGTCGTGATCCACAACACCATTGTTTGCAAGGCCTCAAACCTGCCATAGAGTGGTTGAGCCCGTAAATTTCTCTGCCAGCAGCAGCTTAGTGGGTGGACAGAGTACTGTTTGGCTACCCAGTCAGTTTCGGGACGGGCGGGGCTCTCTGGTCTTTAGGACCTTGAGGTAGAGTATTGGGCTGGTGAGTGTCGTTAGCGTGCGCAGAGGAGGTATGCTCAAGCACCGCCGTTCACGACTCCCGAAACCTAATGCTTGATCCCTTATTTTGGTGCGCGGGAACACACATCGGGCGATAAGCGGCGCAATGTCCTGACGCCGACCACCATGGCATCCCCAACGGCGCGGAGTTTGTAACATTCACCGTGATCCACACCCGAGTGAACCGTGCACAGACGTGATCCGCCAATGAATGCCCCAAGCAATGCCAAGCCATGATTCGTCTTCATGAGGTGTTTGTTTCTCTCTCTCGTAGCACAGTTTCCGTGCACAAATCGTGGGCCTGACATATTGCGACAGGCCTCATCGATCCTCCACCAACCTCTTCTCGCTTCGGGATGTTGCGGAAGTAACCGCCAATCGATCTATCTCGCCAAGAGATTTTAAGACTTTTCCCTGTGTGCATTGATCATGCCATCCTCCAAAGATCCCTCGCGAGCTCTGTCTCATCACCCTGACGGACACTGCTTGCTCAGCGGGGCCCCGAGCTCGCACAGAATTGCCGTATCGAAAAAAGACCCCCAAGCCTTCCACCAAATCCGATGCAAATGCCGACCCGTGTTTGCCTGAAATACACGCCATGCGCCGGTCAACACTCCGCTTCCGAGTGATCGCGGTTTTTCGCCTTTGTTTCGACGTTGAAGTGAGGATATGTACAGTGTGCACGGATCCCGTTGTCAGGTGCAGATCAGCGATCCGATCGTGGACCCACAGCTAAAATGACATCGTTGAGAAAGTTGACGTTGGCATCCAAGGGGGTTATACAGCATTGCTTCCCATTGATCCGTAGCTAAGGGCCATTTCACACGCCTTGATGTTTTCTTGACGTTTTGCAGCATCGCGCATCTCAGCGCACACCCAGACTTCGCTTGAGCTCGAGCGCGGCTGCACCGCACATCCATCAGATCCCCGTCAATGACTGTACATCTGGCTTATCTCCGAGTTCCGACCCGTGTCTCATCAGATTATCAAATCACATTTTATTTCACAGAAGAGGTTCGAGCTCCAATGTTTTCTAATTGAATCGAGGCGTGAAACTATGGTCACCTCAGCCGATATCGAAATCCGCGCGCACCGCCGCTGTCAACCCTCTTAAAGGCTCTCAAACGAGGTGAAGGGTCTATATTGAATATAGCGTATGTTATCGGACGGAAAAAGTGGATTAGACGACTAAGATGTTGAGATCGACCTGTAGTGTTGGTACTATGCATATGTTTCAGTTGAACTTCCGGCAGATCGAGTTTTGACCACCGTGGGAGTCTGATCCCCCTCCGAGGTTGTGGTTGGGGAGACAACAAACACGGCCCGAGAACGGCTCTCTCGTCGTCGCCGAATAGAGTCGTTTGAGTTTTAAGGGATGGATCTCGGGAATACTCTGCCTTGTTGGGACACTTAAACTCTCCGTTTAAGGAATCCCGGGAGTCTTTATCAAGGCACCCATTCCCACTTCCTCTCTCTTCTCCATCAGCTCACTCGCCTCCACCTTCGCTATGAATCACGAAGACGACACCCGCCCCTCTGTCGACTCCTTCAAGAGTGCCGACGCCGAAGAAATCCCCCAAAACATCGCCATTCAATCCCGCCTCACCTACGCTCTCCCGACTCCCCGTCACCACTCCCCCGCTTCCTCCCTGAACACGAACGAATGGCCTCAATCCCCTACCTCCCCCGGTTCCGGCGCCCGCACCCCCGCGTCCCGCCGTTCGCGCCCGTTGACCGTCACGAGATCCTCGACCCGTAACTCCTTCTCCTCCAACGCTTCAGGTGGCTTGGCGATACGCCCGAAGATTTTGACGGGTGCGGGTGCGAGGGAGTCGGCGACTAGTAGCATGACCTTCAAACCACCCATGTTCCGTCAACACTTTGTCACGACCCTCGTCGAAGGGGATCCCGATAAGTCCGAGTGGGCCAAGGAGACTCGTGATCGTTGGCGTCTCATCCAAGCGTTCCCTTGGATCGGATTCGTACTCGCTGCGGCCGTTGCTGGGTTTTTGGCGTGGTATGGGTGGCAGTCAGTGCCGACCAACACCTACTCCCTCGTCCTCGAAGACGATTTCTCCAATGGTCTTGATACGAGTATCTGGAATCACGAGGTGCAGTTGTCCGGCTTTGGAAATGGTGGGTTCGATATGACGACCACGAGTGAGAACAACTCGTTTGTGAAGGATGGGATGCTCCACATCGTACCCACCCTCACCTCTGACATCTACGGCGACGCTGCCATCAGCAACGGATACACACTCAACCTCACCGGAAACGGGTGTACCTCCGACATCGACTCTGATTGTGCCGTCATCTCTAATTCGTCCACCGGTGTCGTCCTTCCCCCGATTCAATCGGCGAGATTGAACACGAAAGGGAAGTACTCGATCAAGTATGGCAAAGTCGAGGTTGTGGCTAAAATCCCGTCTGGTAACTGGATGTGGCCTGCGATTTGGATGATGCCTTCCGATGATGTTTACGGTGCTTGGCCGAGGAGTGGTGAGATTGACATCATGGAGGCTAAGGGCAACACGCCCGGGAAGGACGTCGCTGGTCGTGACTATGTGACTTCCTCTTTGCATTGGGGTCCTTCATCCGACTATGATGCTTACCTCAAGACCACCGCCGTGGTCCAGCAACTGCATGGTGATTTCTCAGGGGGTTTCAACACCTACGGACTTGAATGGACCCCGGACTACCTCTTCGTCTATGTGAATTCTCGCTTGCGTCAAGGTCTCTCCCTCCGCTTCAACAAAGAATCCTTCTATAACCGTGGTGAGTTCCCCAAATACGACTGGAAGAACTCTACCCTCCTCGACGACCCATGGTCAGACTCGACGTCCAACGCCGCTCCCTTCGACCAAGACTTCTATCTCATCCTCAACGTCGCCGTCGGGGGTACAAATGGTTACTTCTCGGACAACATGAAGAACAAACCCTGGGGTGACTCAACAACCACCGCCCGCCGTGACTTCTGGGCCGCGAAAGACGAGTGGTATCCGACCTGGCCCGCAGTCGAGGATCGCGGGATGGTCGTTAAGAGCGTGAAGATGTACCAGCTCACGGAATCGCAAAAGGTGTACCTCTATTAAGGTTGTTATGGTTAAGATGATGAACTTTAGACATGGATGAGCGTTTAATACTGAATTAATTTTTCTCTCCTGGAACAACCACGGAGCTGCTTCCCACGGGCCATGCACGTCGCCGATGCACGCCCCTGAACCCGCCTGCAGCCAACCATCACCGCCAAACCATCGACACTTCTCTCACAATGGCTCTCCCAAGACGGATCATCAAGGTGGGCATACGTTCACTTCCATTTCGCCATCACCAACTGATTTGGTTCCCACAGGAAACCGAACGCCTCCAAGCCGACCCAGTCCCCGGCATCCTCGCTACCCCCCACGAAGACAACCTCCGCTACTTCGACGTCCTCGTCCTCGGTCCCTCTCAATCCCCCTACGAAGGCGGCCGCTTCAAACTAGAGCTCTTCTTACCAGAAGAATACCCAATGTCTCCACCCAAAGTCCGGTTTTTGACCAAGATTTATCATCCTAATATCGATAAGTTGGGGAGGATTTGTATGGATACGTTGAAGGGGAATTGGAGTCCGGCGTTGCAGATTAGGACTGTGTTGTTAAGTGTGCAGAGTTTGTTGAGTTCGCCTAATCCTGGTATGTAGCTATGTGAGTCACGATAGTGACCAGCTGTCTGACTGTGAGTGTTGGGATGTATGCTAACTCTTTGGGTAGATGATCCGCTTGCTGCAGACGTGGCGAGACATTTCAAGGAGGACGAGGATGGTGCGTTGAGGGTTGCGAGGGAGTGGACGGAGAAGTACGCCAAGTAAAGTGTCGCATGCTGATGTACTTGGATTGCGAGTCAGAGGTATGGAGTCAGATGCAAGGTGGATGTGCCTCACGCAGTCAGCACGAAGCCTGAGAGAGAGATAGAGATTGATGAGACGATGGAAAGAGGGCCGTGAACTGACAGCTGTCCTTCTTGTTTTGCTTCCTTTCTTGTTCTCCAGCGCATATATTACACCCATCGTGTTTGCCGCAATCGCAGTCGTGCGTTCCTTTCCCTTCTCGTTATCGTACATCTTGACCATTGCTTCTCATTCCTTCATAACAAAACGCCTTCCTTCGCTTTCTGGTTCTGGCAATTGGTCTTGGCTTTGTGTAGCAGTCCGGGGTTACGGTATCGTACAGACACATTCCAGTGCAATCAGCTCACACCCAAAACTCCAAGTAATGTTCTTATCGTGCGTTTCGAACGGGCTGGATTATATGCATCCATTCACTCAAAGTCGAGAGTGGATATATGCACCACTTCACTGCACCTTCCCCGACAGAACTTCGGAAATCGTTAGAGGTCCTCCATCGACATGCCTCAACTTCGGTCCGTTGCGCATGACTTCCTCGGTTCTCTGTGCTCTGACTTTGGCGAGGAACTCGTGCCGCATTTGCTATGGGTCAATGTCAGTCCTTCCGTGAATTCCGGGAGAAGGGAAAAAGACGTACTGCTTTCTTGTCCTCAACGAGACACATACCGAGCCAGCCACCGCCTAGGGTGCCGATCATGAGGGCTGTGACTAGTCCGACTTTACCCATATTGTCCTATCCCCGAATCAATGTCACTTGATTCAAACGTAACGCTCGTATTTCGACCACTTCGAGCAACATACTCCGTACACTCGCGCACCGCCACACCCCAAGCCACACCCCCCCTCCAAATTATGCACCCAGCACGAGACCCCGAAAAGAGGTCCGAGAAGTCCGCCAAAACACCGCCAGAAATTCAGTCAAGGTGAGTATTTGTGTGGTGTGCTGTTTGGTGTCGTCGTTGCGACTGCGTGTGTCGAGTTTGCGGGTGTGATTTAAGGGGGATTGGGGACGGATGGATTGATGGGTGTCCGGGCGTTGAGCGAGGGGATTGAGGGTGTGGGATGGGGACGGGGAGATTGGGCGGAGCGGAGGGTTTAGGGTGGTGTGAGATGGACGAGAAATGGATTGGAATTGGGTTCGCCAGAGGTTGAGGACGGTTTGACTTGTCAATCCCCCGAGATCAATGTTCGACATCTCAGTTTGATCATCCACCCGCACCACGAACCGCACACATCTCCCACACCGAAACAGCACACACAAGCACATTTCTCCACAACTAAATGCTAACAATTTCTACAGATGAAGGTCGAACAGTGCGCTTTCTCCGGCTCCAAGATCTACCCCGGTACGGGTAAGCTCTACGTCCGCGGTGACTCCAAGGTCTTCCGCTTCCAGTCCTCCAAGAACGCCTCCCTCTTCCTCCAGCGCAAGAACCCCCGCAAGATCTCCTGGACCGTTCTCTACCGTCGCATGCACAAGAAGGGTATTGAGGTCGAGGTTCAGAAGAAGCGTACCCGCCGTACCGTCAAGGCTCAGCGTGCCGTTGTTGGTGCTTCCATGGATGTGATCAAGGAGAAGAGGTCCCAGCGCCCTGAGGCCCGCTCTGCGGCCCGTGCTGAGGCTATTGCGAAGGCTAAGGAGTCGAAGAAGGAGAAGGCTGTTGAGAAGGCCAAGTTGAAGTCCCAGGCCAACACTGCCAACCAGCAGGCCCAGAAGGTCGTTAAGCAGGCCCCCAAGGGTGCTATCCGCCGTTAAATTGCTTCCCATAGCTTGGGAGTAGTTTTGCAGTGCCTTCTTCGACTGGATTGGTGAAAAAAGGGTGTTTCGTCCTTTTGTTAGGTGGAGCATTGGGTGTGTTTTCCTTCTTGGTTCCCGGTTGCTTTTGATTTTTTTCATGGGATATATAGCGGCCTTTGGACAAGGGGGAGAATATACTGATGCTTTGGGGCGTTTTTTGTCATGTCTCGTTCGTGTTCGGTGCAGATTTGATTGCAGAGTGATTCCGAAGTTTACGACAGTGAAACGGCATATGAAGTTACGGCAATTGCAACTGCGACAACGGACTTGGAATATCGACAATTCGGCCCGAAATACGACAGCGGCTCAGTTCGGATGTTGACCCTCTATCCCCGCGCTCGATATTGCCATACGACAAACGGCCCACAGATGGACCCTGTAAACATTGCCATACGCGTAGAACCGTATTACGACCGAGACACAACTCATAATCCTTCTTAAAACGACCGGACCGATCTGTAGGACCCTCCCCACAAGCGTGTCCCTTGCCTTCCTGACCATCCTTTGCCTAATGCGGGCATACGACATCAAACACCTCCAAAAAGCTTAAACCGCGACAAAAAAAACAGTTTCGTCGCTCTCCACAGTCTCTCCATCTCCACAACACAGCTCTCTATCATTATGTCTGAGGAATACTTGTTCTCTCCTGACCTCATCTCGCCCAACGTCAAGGCGAACCTCCCCAAGGGCTACACTTGCCGTCCTCTCTCGAACAAGGACTATGGACGTGGATTTTTGGATGTGTTGAAGGTTCTCACCACTGTTGGAGATATCTCCGAGAAGATGTACCTCGGTGCGTTCCCTTTCTTCTCCCTCCCTATCTTGTCATAAATCAAAGCTGATGTCGATGGTAAATCTAGCCCGCTTCAACTGGATGAAAGCCCGCAACGACTCCTACTACCTCCTCGTCATCGTCGACCAAAACGACCGCATCGTTGGCTCCGGAACCCTCCTCATCGAGCGCAAATTCATCCACGAAACCGCCTCCACCGGGCACATTGAAGACATCGCCGTCGCGAAGGACCAGCAGGGCAAGAAGTTGGGATTAAGGATCATTGAGGCATTGGATTATGTCTGTGAGAAGCAGGGAGCGTATAAGAATACGCTTGTGTGTAAGGATCATAATATTCCTTTTTATGAGAAGTGTGGGTTCAAGAGGGGACAGAATGAAATGGTGAGTCTGAAGCCAAGCCTGATTTGTGAGTGTGCGTTGCTGACTGTCGTGCTTGCAGACCAGGTACTACAAGTTGTAAGGTATGGCTAGCTGGACAAGAAACAGGGAACACTGCCAACCTCCGCCTCATAGACATACGCCCAATTCAATCAAAAATATCATGACATTCTACTGTACTATATAGCACACACCATGCCCAACATGCCCCACGCACACGTACACCTTCAAAAAAAGAAGTCTCCCAAGATGCTACTCTACGCCTCCAACCCCAACCCCTCCAACAACTCCTCAATCGCCAAAACCCTCTCATTATACTCCCTCTCCCACTCCGTCTCCCCAACCCCCCAACCCAACGCAACCCCACCTCCCGGCCCATCCCCCTGCACCCTCCCCCTCTCATCCACCAACTCATTCAAAATCCCATACCTCAACCCCAAATAATACCTAATATCATCAATCAACTCAATCGTATCGGTCTCCTGACGCGAGGAGATCCGTGATGCGGACTCGGAGACGATGGAGGCGAAGAGAGGGGATGTTAGGTATGTTTCGAGATGTGCAGCGAAATGTGACGCGGCGTGGTGTTCGAGGCGTTCAGTTCGGGTTGACCATGCTGCGCGTAAGACATCATACATCGACACCCCCTCCGGCGGGTCCTCCGGGGGCGTTTTGGTTATCTCGATTGCGGCTAAACTCTTCAAACGATCGAGGAGTAACATATCGGCTGCGAAGACCAGGTCGAGGGCGTGAGGGGGTGGGATGTGTGCCACGCGGTCTGTGTAGATGAATTCGAGGATGAGGGGTGTGAGGCGGGGGTTGACGTCTAGGAGGACTGTGGGGAGGGTGGGGGAGTGGGATTCGGAGAAGGGGCCGGAGAACATTAGTTGGTAATATTCGGAGCGGGAGAGCATTGCTTTTTGTGCTGGGTACAACAAGACACCCCCGCCCTCTCCGTGTCCGTTTTCGTTTTCGTTTTCGGAGGACGAGTCGTCGTCGTCATCGTCGTGGAGGTTGACGCGTAGTACCACATCCGCAAAAACCTCCTCCTCCCGTATCCGTGCGACAACGTTGTCGATATCTTCTTCTTTGTCGACTTTTCGCACTTTCCCGATGACTTGGTCACGGACCCACGCACCCATATCCCCTTGCGCCTTCCTCACCAACTCCTTCCTCAAATCATTCAAATTCTTCTTCTCCCGCCCACTCATCAACATCTCCCCCACCTCCTCCATCTCGAGACTCTTTGTCACCACTCTGAGGTTTTCGCTAAGTTCGGGGGGGAGGGAGAGGAGTTCGCCGATGTAGAGGACTTTGATGACGGCTTCGAAGGTGAGTGGATGCACGATTGGTGCGAGTTTGATGAGCTTTTTGCCTCTCCAGCGGGTTTGTAGGTTCCGTTTGAAGTATGGTGATCGGGCAGCGAGGATGAACTTGTGTAACTCAAAATCCACGTTCCCGTCTCCACCCACAGCCCTAAACACCACATCGCTCCCCACCCCCTTCCCCAACAACTCCCTCGTTATATGCGACGCGAACGGCTGACTCGTATCAACAGCCTTACTCAAGTCATACTTCAGCAATATCCCTCGAATCTCGTCGGTTAGTGCGCCGTAGATACACCGTTCGCCTTGGAATGTATCCCGGTCGCAGCGGGCGCCGTGCTCGAGGAGGTAAGTGACAATCGTGACGTGTCCGCACAACGAGGCGAGGATGAGGGGTGAGTAATCGAATTCGTCGACTTGGTTTACGTCGACGTTGTAGTTCGTTACCAGCGTATCGACGGCTTCTAAATCACCTCTTCGAGAGGCCTCGCATAGGTCGTCGAAGAGTCTCTTTCCTTCCTCGTCTAGGGCTTTGACTTTGATGACGCCTTGCTCGCCTGGTGTGATTCTCGCCATTAGACTGCGCTTCGTGGTGGTTTTCTCTTCGGATGATTGTGCGGAGTCTCCGTCATGATCATCTTCGTCTTCGTCGTGGGGAAGGGTCATGTATGCGTGTAATGGACCGTTTGGGGCAGGTGGTAGTGGATCAGTCCATTGGTTTGGCGTTGACATGGTGGTGATCTTGGGGAGGATCGAGGAGGAAGGAGGAGGCCTTCCTGGCTGTACGTCACCTAATGCACGACCGAGGCCTGCAAATCTGAGAGCTGTTGGGTTTGCTGGTGGCCCACCCACCGGCGCACAAAAAAGAAATGTTTACGGGCAGAATTGACGGTTTTGACGAAGCTAGTTACATCCAGGCGGTGTTACGATGACTCCGCATCTTGCCCTTCGAAAGGCACTGGCCATATCTCATCACGCTGTTCCCACAGCACCGATCAAAAGTCTATATCGCATAAAAGCCGACCCGTAGTTTCCAGGGATACCTAGTTGAATCCAAGTCTCCGGTTTAAAGGGCAAAGAACATGACAATTGCAGAGATAAGGCTAATACGGCCGGTTGTTAAATTAGGTCGAGACGAAGCGCAAACTACGGACAGTTATAATGAGGCCTGGGCGAAGAACCAAACTGCGCCTTAGGACCAGGAAGATCCTAAAGAAGGGAAACTGTGAAACAGTTATGCGATGCAACTCCAAGATATCGTATTCATGCCTCAGTATATCGAGCGCACATGCTTGTTCACCTAATCAAACATTTTTCTTCCCCATACCACCTCTCACCTTACCCCAAGCTTACTCGGAGCAAGAGAGAATGGAGTTGACGATATCCATACTGTTCTCCCTCAAGGCCTTAACGGCCTTGCCGCGGGAGACGTTAGCCTGCTGCATGACGAGCTCAATGTCCTTCTCCTCAATGCCAGAAGCGTCAACCTCACCCTCCTCCTCCTCAGGCTGAGCCTCCTCCTTCTTCTCCTCAATAGCCTCCTCACCCTGAGAAGCCTTAACAGCCTCCTGGGCAGCGGCCTCAGCCTGCAACTGCTGGGCAGCAGAAGCGAACTGAGCCTGAGCGTTCAAGTCCTCAACCTTGGCCTCACCGAAGACGATGTAGCAGTTGGAGTTGGGGGACTTGTAGACGGCGGGGGAGGAGATGACGAAGAGGACGTTCTTGGGGCGGCGGAAGGTGACTCGGGTGATTCCGGGAACCTGGACGAGGCCGAGCTTGGAGAGGGCCTTGCGGGCCTTGGACTCCGTGCGGGAAGCGACGTTGGTGGGGATGGTGGAGGAAGAGGTCTGCTCCTCGTTGTCGGAAAGGGGTTCGATATGGGCTTCTTCGGCGGACATTTTGACTATGGCATTGTTAGGATCTTGTATGGGCATGACATAGTTGGGTGTTCTGTCAAGAGATCAAGAGGGCGTCGCAAGCGGTTCGAAACATAAGAGACACTATCGCATCTGCGTTGAGTTCTTTGAGACCATGGCATCTTCGTTCCCTTCGTTGTCATTGAATGGCTGCGCAAACCCCCAAACTCATCGAGGGATACGCAACAGCCATTGCGATGACCCTGGAACCACTCCTCGGCCAATTCACTTCCTTTTTTACTCCAACAAGCGGCCTCAATATCACTTGACATCGCGCAGCTCGCGCAATCGACCGTACTGGTCCCCAACAGCCAATTTCGCCGGCCGTGTTCGTCGAGCCATCCATTGCTCATTTCCCATCCGATCTCGACGGAACCGGTACCAATCGATAGCTCTTGACGTCCTCTTGATGATTTTGACAGCATTGACCCGGTAAATCCACTCACCTTGTTGTTTTATGAGTTGTCTGATGCTGATCTCGAGCGATGCGCTGGTCGTTAGCCAGGTGTAGCGCACGTGATCGGGTGTCTACGTTACAAGGGCCCGAGCGCGGCGTGCAAAGTGGTAAGTACGTCAAACTCATGAGTTGATGACCCGTCCGTCGAGTTCCGTCAACGATACGCCTTTGTACCGAATGTTGGGTCCCATTATAAACTGTCGTCTGCTTTACTGACAGATCGTCTCCGCGTCTACATCTTATTGCCTGTTTGGGCGACGAATGACCCCGGGATGGCTACCGACAGTGGACCTGCGCAATACGCTCATACAAAGGGCATATACGATGAACTCATGCCCGAAGAATCCCTCCAAAGCGCTGCTACCATACCCAGAACGTCAGCCCAGGCGACAACCTTTGATCCCAGAACCAGCCGGGACTGAGTGCGTGGGAAATCCGCTCGGTCGGTAGACATTCGCCTGTCATGTCGCTCCTTGGAACTTATATCATCTCCGAGACAGTCAGAGCAACTTTGTCTCATGCCGTCAGCAGTGCGTCTGGCACGCACCTCTCTCCAGCACACTTCACTCTCGCCTCCGAAGTGCTCAAGCTTTGCGTTGCGTCAGCTGTTTCCCGTTCTGGCACTCACAAGTCACATACAAATCATACAAATGGACTATGGAGAGGGTATTGGGTGTACGCAGTACCAGCAGCGTTGTATTACGCCAACAATCTGATGTACCTCTGGGGCATGAGGGTCAGCGCACCATCTGTGCTGCACGTCAGCATGCTGGCCAAACTGCCTGTTACGGGAGTTCTGCACCACGTTCTTGTTCGACGTGAGAATAGGCCCGGTGTCTGGGGTGCGCTGTTGACGATCTGTGCTGGACTGTATTTGTTCAACTCTGCCCCAGGAGCAGGAGCAGGAGCGAGTAGCGAGGGTGGAGCAGGAGGGTTTGCAAACGGTGCCATGCTTGGTACGGCGATTGCGGTTGTCTCGGCCACCACTGGGATTTATACGGAGCTGGTCATTACACATGATGCTGTACCTTTTTGGACGGCGCAAGTGTTGTTGTACGCCTTCTCATCAGCGATCGCGCTGTGCACCGTTCTCACGACTTCGGCTTCACTGTTACCCTCCGTAAGCGGTTTGGATGGAGTACTGGTCTTGGTCACTGTGTTGACGGGATTGATCGTGGCAGAGATATTGAGGCAGAGAGACACGCTTGTCAAGCTTGTCGGCACAGCAGCTACGGTACTTACTATTGCGCTTGTCCAGTGCATTCTCTTCCCGGAGTTACGCCCTTCAACCTTCACACAACGAGGCATTCTGGGAGCTGGCGTTGTGGCAATTGGCATTTGGGTATGGAATGCATGGAAGGTTGAGGGGCAGGAGGTGGATGACCATGACGACGAACGCGGCAAGGAGGGGAGGCACATCCCCGGGAAACCGGTGAAACAGGGATCGGGGCAGCCCACTGCTAAGAAGTTGGCCGTGGCAGCTACGGCCGTACTTGTTCTTTCTGCCTTCGCTCCCTCCGACCCAGCACGGTCTTATAGAGCAAGCCCATCGACATACGACAGGGACATGGAGACATACTTCCGCCCACGCGGACTCGTTCCCTCAGCATGGGGCACCGATCCAGCACCGTACACCTGCGTCCACGACCTCGTCACGCGATACGATCTGAACGCAGACTCTGTGCCTAAAGCCCTGGCGCATCCCTCTCAAGCATGTCCATTGTATCCTATTCCGGACGGCGGCTTGATTTTCCACGCATACTGGGCCGGTCCCTGGCGTCCTTTCCACGAAGTCATGATCGACTCATTCCTCGCAACACAGAGACTTGGCGACGGACACAAGATGGTTTACTGGTATGTTGGTCCTGGTCCGAGTGAGAACACTAGGCTGAAGTACGCGGGGGGAGTTGGAAAGGGTTACGTTGAGTTCAGGGAGTTTGCCGCGGAGAATGAGGCGACGGGTACGTGTCTTGAACAAATGTCAGAGTGGAGGGATGTGAAGTATCGAGAGGAGGTGAAAATGCCCGTTGAGTCATATTCGGATCTCGTGAGAACGCTGTTGCTGGCGAAGTATGGCGGTGTATGGGTGGATTCGGACACATTGCTGCTGCACGACTTGACACCTCTCATTCGGACCGGGGCCAATGCACCAAGACTGGGATTGAACAAGTGGAACAATAATCTGCTTGTCTACGGGCCTCCGGACGCCGGTATAGGGCAGAAAGTTCTCGAGGTTAGCTGCAGCCTTTCATTCAACGAGTCCAACTGGCAGTACTCCGATAGTCTGAAGCCTGAGAGGTGGTACTGGTTGTACAACGATGGTGCACTCCGCGTTTGCCTCGAGCATGAGAATTGCGGAATCTCCGGCCACCCCGCATTTCTCCAGGGCGGGACTCGGACAGTCGAGCCTTGCGAAAAGGGTTTGGATCCGAGACGCTCAGCGTTTCCATACTCGTTAAGGGGTTTGTGGACGTGGCATGCGAGGTTGAACTCCAGGGATGATGAATGTATAAGACCTGAAGCTCAAAATGCGGTGATGAGCTTGGTGAGGAGGATCGAGGATATGCTGAAGGATGGCATTGATCATCAAGGACGGAGCATTATCCGAGGTTATGAATGAGAATATGAATAGACATACGTTATAATTAGCTTTGCACAGGAACTGAAGGTAGATCACCCACTGAACACGTAGTTGCCTTACTACTGCTAATCCAAAAACAAAAGACGTCAAAAGACAGAAGCCTCGCTCATGCATCTCATAGAAGAAACCAAAAGAGCTCGGTCCTTGATTACCCCGCGAACGAAGATCAAGAATAAGAAAGGAGCGGTAAACAACCAAAAAGAAATCGATATCAAGAAAGCACGCACTAAATCTCACATCCCCTCATGATCACTTCCAAAAATCCCACCAACCGATTACCAGCCCTTCTTGGGGGCGGGGGTCTCGTCGCAGCAGTCCTCAGTGATTGTGACAGTGCACTTCTCCGTGGTCGTGCAGACAGACGTAACGGGCTTGTACTCGGTGGTGATGCAAGTCTCAGTGACGGTCTCAGTGCAGGCAGGCTCAGTGTAGTAGCAGTACTCGGTAGTCGTGTAGGGGACGCTGCAGGTCTCGTAGACGGTGCACATAGAGGTGTACTCATCGTACTTGGTCTCGTAACAGGTCTCGTAGCAAGTCTCCGTAGTGTAGCAGGGCTCGTAGTCGGTGACGGTGCAGGTCTCGTAACAAGTGGTGCCATCAGCGGTGTAATAATCGGTGTAGGTCTCGGTGCAGTATTCGGTTGTCTCACAAGTAGAGGTTTCGTAGCAAGTTGACCAGACCGTAGAGGCATCGCAAGAGTAGGAGCAAGGGTAGACAGTGGAGCTAGAGCTGCAGGATTCCGTGTCGTCGTACCAGTAGGACAAATAAGGAGTCTTGCAGACCTCCGTGGTAGACGTATCGGTGCAGGTCGCGGTCTCGTAGCAAGTCTCCGTCGTGGTGTCGTAACAAGTAGAATAGAGGGTCTTGTAGTCATATTCGGTGCAGGTCACGTCCTCGTAACAGGTGCTGTAGACGCACTCGGTGTAGTAGCAGGTGACGTAGATCTCGGTCTCCTTGGTCACAGTGGTCGGTTCACAGCATTCTTCAGTGGTGGTGGTGGTGCATTCGTCGTCCTTGGGGTAAGAGTAACCACCGGGAGCGGCGAAGACAATGTTGGAGGCGGCGAGAAGAGAAGCAAGGATGGCGACGTACTTCATTGTTGTTTGGTTGTTGAAAAGTATTTGTTGTAGTGTTGAACGAAGGTTGAGAGCGAGAGGCTGTGTAGAGCGATTGAGATGTGAACGAGTAGTTGATGAGAATCAAGAAGGTGGGTGAAGAGGACAGTTTATATAGAGCTGGGAGTGATGGTCCATGGTCTGTTTGCGGTGGAACATCATGCCCTTCCTTCCACTCGACTCGCTCTCGGCCCTATCTCCATACTCGCGGGCCGAGACATGGCTCGATTAAGTTTGTTGGCTGAGTGGATATGATCCGCCGAATAGGCTCATGGCCTCGCATCTTGTCCGTATAACGGACCTGCTCCCGGACCGACACGCGCCAGCCTCAGCGTGTGAGAATAGTCCAGGGAAGCATGCCCAAGAATAGCATAGGCTTCGGCTTTCGTTGAGAAATTCTGCGAGATATCGTAGGTCGTCCATGCCAAAAACGCAATGTTGTTTCGCGTTCTTTCTGCTTCGAATCAGCAACAGTCCTGTCAGATCCTCGGTACGCTTTCTTCCCGCAATTGCAGTGATGGCAAGGCGTTCATCCAAGAACTTCTCCTCTCCAAGAATAGACCCGAGAACAGGATGGATTGAACGATGAGATCACAGGCCACACTCTTGCCGTGCGTTCACTAAAAATAGCAGCGAAACATGGGGCTTGGAAATAAGGTTTCATTCCGAGGGTAGATCCCGGTCCGACCTGCAGGCCGCACACCGCATGACTGCAACCTGACAAGCTGAGATTTAGCCACGGTGATTGGAAAGAGATAATATGCTTACATCAACAGCGGGGATGACGGTAATAGTAGCCGAAGCGAGGTTGGCCTCGCGGAAGGGATCTTTGGACTTTTGCGATGTGGAGAAGAGAACTCCTCCTCACGCTCCCCACGACACTTGCGTCAAGTGAGGATGTAGAGTTCGTCGCCTTTCGTCCTCCATAATCCTCCCCAACTGGTACGCTGTCCCGATCCTCGCCCTCTTCCGCCAGTACCGATCAAATTACGCGGATCGAAACCGTCATGGCGGGTTACGGCATGTTGCGCACGCCTCCCGCTGCAGCAGCGCGCCTCCAGTCAACCATGAAACCAATAATTTCACGTAGGTAACACAGTAGATGGTCCGCCATACATCTTGAAGACTCTTACAGCCTGACTCACCTCATAGGGACAGGCCGGCGCGTCTCCATGAAGTGACCATGGCCATGCCATGGCCATGGCCCGGATCCGAATCGATCCGATACCAAGCTTTTCGATTTGGAGCCTAGAACATGCTGATGGATGACGGAGGTGCCGAGGGCCGGAAATATGCCACTCCTTGAGCATCACGCTTGCTGCTGTAGCAAGCGTTCCAAAACACAACATGCTGCTCGCACAGGCATGCAACCTTTCAAGCACCGGGTGTGGCCGGTCCCTGAGCGCATCAGCTCGATATGCTTATGACCTTGTTGCGATCGCGAACGTACCGTGTATGGACTGACAATGCTCTCCTCCGATGACGGTACTCCCAGGAAGTGATGATGCACGTGCACGCAACCACGAACACCCCAAGCGTGCGCAACGTCGCCGATAAAGTCAGTCGTTGAACCGCCGAGTAGGATGCACGGGGGCACTGAGTGCGGCTCCACTTCCGCTATTCGCCCAATGGTCGCAGTCATCTGCAATTCCACCCTACTTCGCTCCTTCACCCGAAGATGTCGTCGATGTCGTCCTTGTTGACCTTTTTCTTCTTTTTGACCAATCCCGCCATAGTCCCCTTCACCGCTCCTTCAACTTTTTTCTTCTTCTTGACCAGGCCATCATTGCTCTTCGCTTTGACTTCACCCGCCACTGTAGCTCCAAGCACGTTCTTCTTTTTCTTCACGGCCGGTGCCTCAGTAGCAGCATAATCACTTTGTCTCTTCGTGCCTTTCACCTTCTCCTTCACTTTTTCATCCGCAATCTCTGGTATGGCCGGAATCGTCTCCAATTCCTTCGCAGCAGCAGCGGTAAGAACAGGGCTATCCACCATCGCCTCATCAACCAAGACCTCCGCATCGTCATCTCTCCTTGCGATCGCTTCGCCAAAATCCAGAATCTCGTGGTCGAGAGGGCGAGAGAGGACTTCGCCCAAATCATCGCCCAGCACCGCATCCTCCGGGTCGACATCCATCTCATCCACCGTAACCTCAAGCTCAAGAGCCCCCTCGGATTCAGATCCAGGCCCGATAGAGGAATATGTACGCCCAAGTACACCTAACAACACCATGCCTAGCTTCGGATACTGCCCATGCGCAATCAACCCCGTAAATGCCGCATACGCATCCGGCACAATCCTCCTCATCCTCTCTTTCTGCGCCTCTCCTGCTGCATCATCTTCAGCACTTTGTAAAGCTCCTAACACCTTCCGGAGCATAACGGCGTATCGCCACCAATGCGCTTGACGATGTTGGTTTTTGTTGCGGTGGAGGAGAAGGTGGAGGAGGGTTGCGTCGTGGGCTTGTAGGTCCGCCGATGAGGGGTCAGCCACGTCTACCGGTGGTGCCTCCGGACGTTTGGCAGGTTTTGGAGGCATCGCAGAAGATTTACTGAGGGTGTATGGGGTTCAGGTTGTGGTTTGTGTACACTCTGTGAAAGCGAGGTTCTGTGGAGTAACGTAGACTTTTGGGCTAGCTGACTTCGGAAACGCGAGAATGCATCTAAGCACTCTTTACACGGGCCTCGATTCTGTGCATTTAGGTACGCTTGAAGCTTGGAGAATGGGTGTGAGAGCGAAGGAACAGCTGTAGATGTTTGTAATCCAAAATAGTATTAATGCCACCTACCCAGGTATGTCACACTTTTACCCCCTCGTCTACACATATCGTACGCCCGTAACCTAAACCTTCAACTCCCCCCTCTCAAACTGTCCAATCAACTCCCCTACGCTCTCACCCCTAACCCCATACCAAAACATGACCTTCCCATCCTTCACATAACTTCCCTCACTCTTTCCGAACCACCAGGCACAGTTCTCATCGCTTTCCTCAACGAACCAGACCAAGCTCTCGTGGTTCTTGCGGATGAGGGACCAGACATTGTCGGCGACGTTGTTGAGCCATCCGGTTTTGGAGGGGGTGAAGGCGAGGAGTTTGGAGGGGGCGGAGGAGGTGGGGGGAGCGACGGCAGCAAAGACTTCGAGGCCTTCGTCGCCGTAGGAAGTGAATGAGGGAGCGGCGTCGAGTGCTGCGAAGATGGTTCCCGAGTTGGGGGTGCGCTCAGCCAAGATCTCGCCCAAGTTTGCCGGGAGCTCTTCCTGGGTCTTCCACGTGCACAACTTGTTTCCTAGTCTGATGAGGGTACCCGCGCCCGAATCCGTGAACAACTCTTTCTGCAAGTCGCCCGTGCTGATGATTGCGACACTAGAGCTCCTGGGCAACGTCTCCAATAAATCCTTGATTTCCTTGATCTTGAGACGGGTGCCGAATTTGAACCAAGGTTCCTTGGTGAGTGCGTCCCATTCCTCATCGAGGTTGATGACGGAGATTTTCTCGCCGGTGGTGCCGTTGAGGAGACCGCCCTTGTCGTTGAGGTAGATGATTTTCATGGGTTGGATCGCGCGGGCCAACTCTCCAGCCGCGACATCAGCGTTGACGTTCAAGATTTGACCTGAAGGAGTCTCGGCCAACGAAGTCAAGATAGGGAGAGCCCCAGCGCGGATGGAGGACTCGATAGCGGCTTTGTCGACAGAGGTGATTTTACCGACGTATTGGTAGAGATCTTTGTCGAGGTACTCACCACGGAAGACACCGTTGGGAATGGGACGGGCGCGGGTTCCCATGGACTCCAAAGCCTCGACAAGCTTGAGGTTCTCCTCCAAGAAGACCTTGCGGGCGACTTCAAGAGTCTTCTTGTCCGTGATGCGAATACCGCCCTCATATTGGGGCTCAACGCCCGCCTCCTCGAGGAGCTTGTTGAGCTGGGGTCCAGCACCGTGAATGACGATGGGGTACAATCCAACCTGGTTCAAGAAGGAAAGCTGGTTGGCCAAGAGGTTGCGCTCGGTAGGATCGGCGATACACGCTCCTCCCACCTTGATCACCGCGAACTTCTGCGAGTCAACAGACGAGAACTGACGCAAATACTGTTCAACCTCCTTCTTCGACCCAATGCTCGACAAGAGCTTGATGATCGTGCTGCGATCGGAGTCGGCGGAACGGGGGTGTGCCTGGACCGACAAACAACGAGAAAACTTGATCTGGCGAGCTTTTGCGATGGCGGAGAAGGTCTCCGCCTTGGCCGAGACCTGGAATGCTGCGCGCTTGATGGCGAGCATTCGATATGTAGAAAATGAGTGGAGAGGAGGGTGGAGTAGGTCTTCTACTTTTTTGTGCGGTTCAAGCTTGCAGACGGTCGAGCGCGAGTCATCCATGGTGCAGTGCGATAAGATCTGATAAGATACCCAAGGAAGAGGAGGATAGCAAAAGCGACGGGGTTTTTATGATTTATGATGAGAATACAGCCTTGCTTTAACTCCAAATTGACCCTCCTTCGTCCTTCTCCACCTCCCCACAAGTGCCGCTTATCAGCCGCTATCTCTCCGCTCGCACCTGCACATCCTCAACTTTAAGTTCGACCTCGAACGGCAACACGTACACCGACACCCCCAACAGCTACCATGTTCAGGTCCAGTGTCCTCCGATCCTTGCGCAACGTCGCTCCCTCAACCAGGGCCTTCTCCACCTCCGCCGTCGCCGAGGCCGAGAAGAAGATCGCCTTGATCGGTGCCCGCGGTTACACCGGCCAAGCCCTCATCTCCCTCGTCAATGCCCACCCCTCTCTCGTCATCTCCCACGTCTCCTCCCGTGAACTCGCCGGAAAGCCTTTGGATGGCTACTCCAAAGCCCAGATCACCTACTCCAACCTCTCCCCCGAGGACATCAAGAACATGGAAGCGGAGGGTGAGGTCGATGCGTGGGTTATGGCACTTCCTAACGGTGTCTGCAAGCCTATGGTTGAGTCTGTTTTGGCGGGTGCCAAGAAGGCCGGAAAGAAGAACTCTGTTGTGGTTGATTTGAGTGCCGATTACCGATTCGACGAACCCCGTGACACCAACTGGATCTACGGTCTCCCCGAACTCAACGACCGCTCAAAGATCTCACAAGCGACCCTCATCTCCAACCCAGGATGTTACGCAACAGGCGCCCAGCTCGCATTGGCACCACTAATCCCTCACCTCTCCTCCCCACCCACGGTCTTCGGTGTCTCCGGATACTCTGGAGCAGGAACTAAACCATCCCCGAAAAACGACACCACCAACCTTCAGGACAATTTAATCCCATACTCCCTCACCGACCACATCCACGAACGCGAAATCTCCCACCGTCTAGGCTCGAAAGTCGCGTTCATCCCTCACGTCGGACAATGGTTCCAGGGTATCTCGCTCACGGTCTCGATCCCCCTCGCTAAGACCATGACCTCCCGCGAGATCAGGAACCTCTACACCGAATTCTACGCCTCCGAGAAACTCGTCGAAATCATCGGCGAGGAACCTTCGGTCAAGGACATCGCCGGTCAACACGGTGTCAGGATTGGTGGATTCGGCGTTAACCAGGCTGGGGACCGCGTTGTTGTTGTTGCGACGATTGATAACTTGTTGAAGGGTGCTGCTACGCAGTGTTTGCAGAACTTGAATTTGGCGTTGGGTGTGGGAGAGTTTGATGGTATTCCGTTGATGGGGAGTGGGGAGAGGTTGATCGTTCCTGCTGTCAATGTTCATCAGAAGTAGCTTAAGGCTACGGGGTTACAAGGGGTGGTGGGATGGTAAAACAGGAGATTCATATATCACAAGAGAAATGAGAACGTTGGTATTGTTAACCGCGACGAGTTGTTGGGTGAAGATATCCAATACAATCAATACCTGTTGATCACCGATGGGAAAATACGCTTTCTTACATTCTTCATCCAGGTTATTGACAACAAACAGCGTTGAACACGACACAACCTGCCGATATGCGTAGATGAAGGAGTAAAGTGTAACATACCTGGGTTGTGGGCATAAAATCATTTTTGGGGTCCACATATCGATTGACAATTTCAACTGGATCGTGTACTGAACTATCGTAACTTTAACGAACGGTATCCTCCCAACATACAGAAACGAGCAAAACGCACTATCGTACACCTCTTGCCACACCAAGATTATATCTTCACTTGCTAGAGGCCTCACTGACATTCTCTTCGTGCACAACACTCATCTTCCCCAAGCCCTCCACGTCACGCCCACCCAACGGCTTCTCTCCCCTCTCCGCCATCCTGATCCTCAACTCCTCCACCCTCCTCGCATACTCCTTCTCCTCATCCCACGTAAACGGACTCTTAGACGCAAACAACATATCAACACTCTCCAAACTCCTCTTCGCCGTCTCCGGAAAGAACACATAAATAACCGGAATCCACGCAAACATCGCAGCACCAAACACGTAAAAGGTCTTCTCACCAATACCGGCAAACATGATCGGGACGAGCAGTGAACCACCACCGAAGCCTACAGCCCAGCCTGCGACGCCGAATGCGTTTCCTTTTGCGCGGAGGTGGGTAGGGAAGATTTCGGTGGGGTAGATGAAAGGGATCATGAGCCAAGTCGAGGAGAAAAAGAAAAGGTAGATGAAAACGCAGGCGGCGGCACCTGTACCCAATGCCGCCGCGTTCTGAGGCTGGTTAATCGCAGCACGGGAGAGACCGCCGATTGCGAAATGGATGATTGCCAACACGACAGCGCCCCAGAACAGGGTTCGTCGACGTCCGACTTTGTCGAGGGTGAAGGCTGCGACGGCGGTGCCGAAGATGCCGACCGTGTTGCACAAAGCGGATAGCCAGTTGGATTTGTCGTCGTCGAAGCCTGCGGTGCGGAAGATTGTTGCAGAATAGATGACGACCGCGGCGATTCCAGTGCCATATTGCATCATGACCTGCAACCAGAAGGACAATTGGATACGGCGAGCGAGGTGAATGTCGCCTGAGTCGGTACCGAGGAACATACGCCAGTACGAGATGTTCTGATCCTTGTTTTCGAGTTCGACCATGGTGACAATTTCGTCGAACTCGGCGCGTGCGACGGGGTGGTCTGGGTTGTCGTTTCCACGGAGCTTGGCGATGATCTCCAGGGCTTCTTCTTTGCGACCCATTTTGATAAGCCACTATGAGAGTTGGTTAGATCCCTTGCACAACATGAAGAGATTTGACTACTTACTCTAGGCGATTCAGGCAGCAAAAGGACGCCCAGCGCCAATGGGAAACAGGGCAACATCTGGAATGCCAACACGAACCTCCATCTAAACTGACCCCCGCCGATATCGCTATGCGAGATACCATAACCTAACCAAGAAGCCGTCGTAATCCCGATGAAGTTGGCCAAAAAGGTGATGGTGATGAATTTCCCACGGGAATGCGCGGCGGCGATTTCAGCGGACCAAGCGGGGACGATACACATGAGGTAACCAACCCCAACGCCGGTGATGACGCGAGCGCAGAGCATCATGTTGAGGTTTTGAGCGGCACTTTGAAGGGCAGCACCGATGATGCACCAGAAGCAACCGGCAAGGATACCTTTGATACGGCCATATTTGTCGGCGACGTGGCCTATATCAGCGGTGAGCTTCTACCAGCTTGCTAGCTATACGGGTGAAGGGTTGTTCACTAACCAGCCCAGAAACCTCCAAACAAAGCTCCGAGGTAATAGATACAAACGATTCCACCCTGCCTCGTAGGGTCGTGAACGACTCCGTTACTTCCCAGTTGCATGCGCTCCTGCCAAAGATGTTAGCGTGCGGACGTCCGCGCGGGGGGCCAAGATTTCTCACGATGTATTCGGGCGAGACGTTGACCGAGCCCATCACACCTACCCAAATATACGTCAGCAAAAAAAAGCTAGGCAACGAGCTATGACTGTGCAGTTTCAACGGACCTTGTGCAAGACCTTCGAAGTTAATGGCTAGTGCAGCGACGATGTTGAGGAGGGCAAGCAAGTGCTTCCCGGAAAGCCTACGCCAGAAGCCCCGGATCATATTGAGATGATTGCTGTTAAACTGATTTTGAGATGGGTGTTGGCTACTGATGTCATGTAAGTAGTCTTGGGTTCCCCAAGCTTTATACAGTGGTGTACTCCACCGAGGACTCATACGCTCCACGCGATTACTTTGTGGGGTACGTATGAGGGGCACGACTTACTGTGGGGTATCTAGATCGAAGTCAAAGACTTTTCTGGCTTTAGCCTAAAGTCTTTTACAACCCGCAGTTTCCATCACTTTAGCCTATTCAACCTCGATCTGCTCCCGAGGCTTTGGTTCACATCAATCTCCGGCCGGGCCTTCCGGGGGTGGATGATCCTTGCCTTCAGCGCCGTGGGGCTTTCTCCGCTCCGGAAAGGCGCATGGGCGAGCGGGTGATGGACTAAGCCTCTCAGGAGGGGTTTGAGACACCTGGTTCTGGAGGCTCACGGAATTTCAGTTTTACCCGGGTTTACATTGGTAAAAAGGGTTAACGAGGCAGAATTCTTCAATGGGTATTCGATTGTGATTTAACCGGTCATTATTGAAATGGATAAGTCTGAAAACCGTCCCTAACTTGAACCAACGTTTATAGCGTGGGTCTCGTTCTGACCTCCTGCCCTCTACTTCGCCTTCCCATCAAAGTAGGAAATCACAGCCTGCGCGCATTCCGTTAGTAGCTCATAATTTCATGATTATCAGTACGACTCACGTATTTGCCATTGAATGTCCAAGCCTTCCCATCTGCCTCAAGCAATTCCCTCTCTTTGTCCTCAGAGGGTAAACCCACGCAAACATCCGCCTTGCATGTCCTAAGAGCAAGAGTGCGAAGTCCACTTCCACGTCCCATAGGTCCAATTGCATCTACGAACGGCGTTGTTTTGGCCCAGTGTGCCTGTAAAAACATGTTAGCTACAACCACGAAGGTAGCGTAAAGTCTGACTTACGTCCGAGGTCAGCTTGCGGTAGTTGAGATCGCCCTTATAGATAACCAAATCACTGTTCTTTAAAGCTTCATACAACTCAGCGGCGCTGTCCAAGACAGGAAGGCGCCAGAATGGATGAGCTGTCGTCCAGAAAGCATCAACGCGAACAGCGATTCGGCCGGCGCGATAGTGTCCCTCCAGCTCGGCTGCGAGCGTGTCCAACGCCCTACGCGACTCAGCGTCACAGTCAAACGATTTAGGGTCACGAAGCATGCTGAATAGAGACTCGATGTCGACGGGCGTCACGTCCGAGACGAACCAACCAAAGTTCTTGGGGCGGAGGATGACGGTGGAGGCGATGCCGCTTGCGAGGAGGTAGGCGATGAAAATCAGGTCTGCGAAGAGTTCAAAGCCGGCATTGTCGAGGACGACGTCGATTTGACCGCCTTTGACGTCCTTCATGAGTTTCCAGACAGCGTCAGTGTCGTTGACGACGATGTTCTTCTGGGAGTCTATCGCAGACAGTCAGCATGCGTTGATCTGCAAGCAGAGATTTGACATACTCTTGATAGCCTCTTTTCCCTGAAGACTCTGAATATCCTCCAAACTCAAATTCGTCAGAAGCGAAAGATCCGTCGCATTACCCCATAACGAAATCTCAACCATCTCAGTGAACAACAACTTCCTCGCATCCTCGCTCATGTTCTTAGCCCCCTTCATCTCCTTGACAAGGTTCAAATACCGAAGCGTGAGCTCTTTGACAGCTGCGCCGGACTTTAGGAATGTTGAGTCTTTCTGGCGCTTGAAGATGTCGTAGTCTTTCCAATAGGTTGATTTGGCGAAGATGATTTGGAGGCGGCGGTACATGTAGCTTTCGGAGAAGAGCCATGGAGAGTTGAGCCAGGTTGGACGGCCGAGAACTTCGATCTCCCTGTTGAAGTCGTGGATGTCGCTCGAGTTATCGTCGTCGAGAGGTCTGCGCAGGTTGTCAGCGATATGCTCATATCGGCTTCCCAAGAAGAACTTACGTGAGTGCAGCGTCTGCAACACACTCGTCTTTCACATTCGTCATTTCACGAACAATCACCTCGCCCTCATCCTTGGTAGCTCCGGACTTTGTCACGAGCGTCTCTTTCACATCTTCAATCGCGGCTTGGAGGATGACAGGCCAGCGCTTGCGAGCGGTTGAGTGGGCAAAGCTGTTGATGTCGCCGGTCGATGACCAGGCTGGACCAAGATGTTAGCGAATAGATAACCGTTCAGTTCAAGGAAGTACTCACGGATGTCAGTGTCGGTATCACAATACTTGCGGATAATGGCGACCATGTCGTAAAGTCGTAGGATATGTCAATGAATCAAGGCATCCGTGCGACGTCGCAAAGGCCTTTTCAGCAGCAGAGAGGACTACGATCCCCGAGACGACTGAACTGGTTCAGCCGGAACAAGTGCGGAGACAGCGGACAACTTCGCTCCATCCGCCTATTCCCTCAAAGCACCCGTGATGACTCGACCTTTAACCGGTCGGATCGACCCTCCATCACCTGCAAACCGGATCACCGAGTCACCTCGAGGAAACAATCGTAATTAACCTGCATGAGGTGCGGGGTATCCGTTTGCATTATCGTTCCTCGAATCGTTCCTCGAGGCCCTCTTAGTATGTATAGGGTTGTGGCGGCCAATCCGGTAGAGCGAGCCGCGCGAGATCCGCAGCGAATAGCCACTTGTAATTGCTTCCCCGGAGAAGCAATTCCGTTGCATTAACGAGCGATCTGTACGTCTTTGAAATTAACCGGAGAGAGCGGGGAGGATCAGAGGTTCGAATTGCCCGTTGCGTCATAACCATGCCAATAGGGAACAAAGGGCTTCGAGGAGGACCACAGCATGGCAGCCCGGTTGCCCCACGGGGCGCGGGGTACATGTCGACCGTTCTTCACAAGGCGTGGGTAGTATGACTACGGGGCAAGCTTTAGCCGGTACATTGCATCGTGGTGTACGAGGCTGTCCGTCTGCAAATGCGGTGAATCAGTCAACCCGTGTCCAGAGGTGGGCGGGGTGGTGAAGAGCGGGGAAAGGACGAAGGATTCAGCCTGTTGCAAGAGAGACTGTTGTTGAAGCGTTTAACCGGTGAGACCTTTCGCGATGCTGGCGGACCGCTCTGACTTCCGACAAAATAGCCGGGTCGTATGTGGAACTCCCATTCTTCCGCTTGCTCCGCTTCCTGGCGAAGTTCCGCACATAAAATCCCATTCCTCAACAGAATGTCAGTCTTCACCAAACCAGATCAATTCTACAAAGTGTTCTCACACTCCAGTAAACACTCATCATCACATTACAACGGAAACACAGAACCAGCATGGCTCCTCTTGACCTCCTCGTACTCGGGATGAACTCCGGTACTGCCATGGATGGCATCGACATCGGCCTCTGCCGCTTCAAACAAGAAGCACCCGAGTCTCCTATGGAAATGGAGCTGATCCAATATGACGAACTCGAAGTCCCTCAGTGGATCAAGAAACCCATGCTCCGAATGCTTCGCGAAACCTCCACCACTCCCGCTGAGATGTCCCAGATCAACGTCCAACTCGGACAAATGTTTGCCGATGCCGCCAATGAATTCTGCCAGAAATACAACGTCCCCCGCGAAGCTGTCGACTTGATCGGGAGCCATGGTCAGACGATCTGGTTGTTAAGTATGCCGAAGGAGGGTGAGACCAAGAGTGCGTTGTGTATGGGGGAAGGAACCGTTATGTCTGCCATGACTGGAATCACCACAGTCACGGATTTCCGTATGGCGGAACAAGCCGTCGGACGTCAAGGCGCTCCTCTCGTTGGTTTCTACGACGGGCTTTTGCTCCGCCACCCGACCAAGTACATTGCATGCCAAAACATTGGTGGCATCGCAAACGTCTGCTTCATTCCCTCCGATGCCGACGGCTCCATCGACACCATGACCGACTTTGACTGCGGCCCTGGCAACATTTTCATTGATGCCGCGGTGCGGTACTTTACAAACGGCGAACGCGAATATGACAAAGACGGAGAAATGGGTAAACGTGGTACTGTCTGCCAGGAGATTGTTGACAACTTCCTCCACAACCACCCTTACTGCACGCACGATCCTCCCAAGACGACCGGACGCGAAGTCTTCGGGGACGGTGACGCGCAAGCCATTATCGATGACTGCCTCGCTCGAGGTCTCTCACCCGATGATACCGTCGCTACCATTACTCGCATTACGGCCCAGAACATCGTCGAGCATTACCACCGCTATGCACCCGAGCGTGGTGCCGTTATCGACGAGATCCATATGTGCGGAGGCGGCTCACTCAACCCCAACGTCACCGAATACATCCAATCCGCATTCCCACGCGCTCGAGTCCTCTCGCTCGATGAATCCGGTATCCCATCCGCGGCGAAGGAAGCTGTCACGTTCGCGATGCAAGGAATGGAAGCCATCCTCGGCCGTGCGCTTATCGTCCCGTGTAATGCGGAGACAACCGAGGGGAACACAATTTCTGGAAAGATCGCGCCTGGGAAGAGTTGGAGGACGTTGATTGGGAAGGCACACGCGTTTGGCGAGGGAAAGCCGTTGCCGAGGGTACGTGAGATGTTCTTGACGAGGAAGTACTTCATGAACCAGAAGCCAATTAACGGCCTTCCGGCTGACTTCAACTTCGAGAAGAGTGTGAACGGGACCAATGGGGTGAATGCACACGCGACGAACGGCGTCAATGGGTCCAACGGTGTCAATGGACACCATTGAACGTGAAGAGGATGTTTATCTTTTATTCTGCTATCAGTTAGGCGTTAAACACACCATATCGAACTACTCACACCCCAAACAAGCAAGTACCTGTTGGCCTGTGTACATAATGGGAGATCACATCGAGTTATGACCCCTATGCCGGCTAAACGGGCCTTGTTCCCAGTCAATTAAGAAGAGAAAGCAATCGAAACGGTCACGTAACAGCCCATTGTCATTTACGGCCTTATAGCTCGAGGTTCGATTGTAGACATAGTTCTTGACGTTGGGGAGCCAGTGCAGGGGCCCGACCAACGTCAACAGTGAACCTCGAAAGAGAATGAACGGCATAACGACATTTGAGGTGCTCGAAGAACCGATGTGACGAGAGAACTCACATCTCAAACGGCAATTGTTTCCCTACTAGCGTTGCTGCGGTCCCAAAATGACTCCTGAATGTTCACGAGCCACTCAACATTCATGGTCAGGATGAACACGGGGATGACGATGCCCCAGGTCTTCGAATGCCGACTGGACTAGCTGAGTGATCTGCAAACACATCGCAAGTATGCTGAGGCTATCCGCGAAGGGTCGGTTGCTGGCGTCTCCGCTCAGATAACCTACACAGCTGATGTGCCTGATGACACGGAATACCGGTACGGATGAAGGGAATCTGAGGCAGTGTGGTTGGCACTACACCTGTTCTGTGCCTGGTAGTGCTACAGAATTCATTCTTTCACTGGGATCTTCGTGAATCGCACGATGCTCCACTCAGCCTTCTTCACATGCCATATGCGTGCTGTGATGTCGTGCAGCGCTTGATCTTTCGTATGTGAAGCTTGGCCATGGAAGGTCAAAGATCTTCACGTTCAACATTCATCGGAGGGACCGATTGCGATACCTGTGAGATGAACCCTTCGTCCCCCGAGACGATAAGGAACTCTTGAACGGTTATGCGCTGTGCTGCTCGACCATATCGCAGTGCCAAGGGCATGCTTTCTATTCTGTCCCGCGGCCAGGTGTACGCTTCGGCAATCGGTCAACTCTCATAGTCAATGAGGTCCGTGTCTCCAATATTGTTGGGAAATCTTTAAGTATGGCGCTATCCTATATTCTGGAGTTTGCCAAAAATTGGAAGCCTACCAAACCCCGACCCTGAAGATATTGGCGTACAGGGCGCCCAGCAGTTGTACATTGCCGCTCTCTGGTTTTGGGGTTCAAAGTAAGTCATACTCACGATATCATTGATATCAATATACCTACTTTTCTTTGGAAGTTTAAGCTTCTTGGCTCAATTGCAGACGTGCAACCGCGTGTTCCGCGATCGTGGGCATCGTTCTTCCCTGACCTCGGTCACGCCCGATAACATTCATCAAGACGAGAAAGAGTTTGGGAAAGCATTCAGATTGAGCCGAAGATGCGATATGTTTCGACTTTTTTGATGAATCACGTCCTTCATTCTCCCGACTTCGATCGGCCCGACCCCCCGTACGTACGGGTCCCCTGCCAAACCCTGCGCCGTACATCGTATCCCTGCTGCGCCACGCGCACCTCCAACGTCACACCCTCCCATAAACACCAAAACACTCCAAACACCCAATTATCCCAATCCAAACAATTACGATGTCCGAGCCATACGATCCTTATATCCCAGCAGCTGGGGGATCCGGAACCAGCGGTGCACCTGCGGCTGGAGCGGCGGCGGGTGGAAGACAGGGTAATCCGAAGACTGCGGCGATTCAGCAGCAGATCGATGATACTGTTGGCATTATGCGTGAGGTGAGTCACTGTCGTTGATGAGTTCGAGTGAGGCGGTGTGTGTAGGGTGTGCTGTGTCCCGTTCGGGTTGGGACGGGGAGGGCTGTGTTTGGTGGGGGTCAAACGCGGCCCCTGGAACCCATAACGAAGTCCACACACACCCTCCCATCGCTCCTCATACCTTTGTTGCAATTGGTTCTAACTCCTATCCAGAACATCAACAAAGTAGCCGAACGCGGCGAACGCCTCGACTCCCTCCAAGACAAAACCGACAATCTTGCCCAATCCGCCCAAGGCTTCCGTCGTGGTGCGAATCGCGTCCGGAAACAGATGTGGTGGAAGGATATGAGGATGAGGATTTGTTTGATTGTTGGGGTGATTATTTTGTTGGTTGTTATTATTGTGCCGGTTGTTACTCATTTTACTTAGGCGACGGGAGGAGCCTTGATGAGTGATGGGAGGAGCGTGGGGCAATAAGGGGGAGGGATGAGGGAAGGGGGATGAGTGGGATAAGGACGGTATTGTGTGCTGTTTAATGTTCTGTTTATCAGTCGGTTGTGGCTGTTTTTACTTTTGGTTCGTCTCTTTCGTCTTCGTGTCCTCACTTCTGGGGGCTCGCAACTGCTTTCTTCTTAATGGAACAAATGTGTATCGACATTCGGTAAAATCCTCGCCTCAAACATGCTCGACAACCATCCTCCACTTAAATTGACTCGCTCGACACTCAACCCGCTCCTCCACCTCCACCTCATCCACGCCCAAATCCATCTCTGACCCTGCCGCGGTGTTGACGTCAACGGGGATGATCACGATGGGTTTGAGAGATTTCAGCGGTCGAGTCCACGGTAAGGAATCTGTCAGCAGGTCGTGTTCAGCTCCCGACTGGGTTGGAATAAAACCGACTTACGGAAATGCAGGATCCAGTCTGTTTGCGGGATACGGAGCGCATACAGCGGGGCCAGTGGCTCGGTGTCGGTGGTGATGCGGTGGACGACGCGTTTAGCTATCGACTGCGCACGCATATAATAAGCTTTGACACGATTGGATACAGTAGACGCAAACACACGACCAACTCCTTTTCGGCGCTCCTAACCAACTTGCTATCGACGCCGGCTGAGTAGTAAACGGCTAATTGCGTCAACTCCTTTCTTGTTGGGTCGAGGAGGAGGTGGGTTGCGAGTAATGTAGGTGACGTAGTGAGAGAGGAGGAGGAGGAGGAATTGGAGGGTGTGAATGCTGTGCGGGAGGCGAAAATTGGGTGGGGGGTTGGAGGAAAGCGGTGGGGGGTTGAGGTTGTGAGGGAGGTGGTGGGCATTTGGATTGATTGCAATTGTAGAGCTTCGGTAAAGAGGAAGAACAGAAGAGATTTGCAAGGGGATGTTGACGGTGTGTTAAGGTCAGTTGGTGGAGAATGTTCGTGGTTGTGAGTACTGGTCGATCAGGGGGCCCGGGGGGTG
>NW_017566992.1:777488-942294 GCF_001661265.1 Saitoella complicata NRRL Y-17804
GAGGTGGGCCAGCTACGGTGAAGATGATTTCAACCAAACACCAGCCGTTGTAATTGCTGACAAGAGGGCTTGTATAAATGTTTGATTGGGACAGCTGCTGGAACTTGAGGCAAGAGTACAAATGACAGTCTCATCTTAGAATTCTTGATCACCACCATGTCCACGATCACCAGCTCCGCAAACGCCGTCATCAAAAAAGTCAGAGCCTCTCGCGATGCCACTCTACTGACCACCTCCCTCCATATCCCCGCCTCTCGCCTCAACGTTATCGACATCGCCTCCGAATCCGGAATACTCACACCCAGAGCCCTCGCCATAACCGAACTCCCAACAGAAGATCTACTCCGTCGCTTACGCTCGAGGGAAATCACAGCCGTGGAGACAGCTTGGGCATTTATCCGGCGCGCGAGCGTAGCACAGGTCGCGGTAAACTGCCTCACGGAACTCATGGCTGAAGAAGCCCTCAACCATGCTAAATTCCTCGATGCGGTCATCGAGACGGGGCCGCCGATGGGTCCGCTGCACGGGCTTCCTATCTCGTTGAAAGAACATATTGGGCTCGCGGGGCATTCGCTTTCGGTGGGGTATGTAGCGTGGACAACCCATGATCCACCAAAACAAGATTCGGAGTTGGCGGCACTACTCAAAAGAGCTGGGGCGGTGATTATCTGTAGGACGACCGAACCGCAGAGTGTGATGCACCTCGAGACGTCGTCTCCACTGTACGGCGTCACGACCAACCCCTACAACCGGAACCTCACGCCCGGGGGTTCCTCGGGCGGGGAATCGGCGTTACAGGCGATGCGTGGCTCCCCGCTCGGGTTTGGTAGCGATATCGGGGGCTCGGTACGGTGTCCCGCCGCGAATTGCGGGTTATATTCCTTACGTCCCACCGCGCTCCGACTCCCCAGATCTGGCGTAAAGAGCAGCATGCCAGGCGCCGAATCAATCCTGGGCGTAATGGGTCCCATATCCTCTTCCGTCGCGGGACTCGAAGTCGCGATGCGTGCAGTCATCGACGGGGCGCCGTGGATGTACGATCCGGCCTGTGTTCGCATGCCCTGGCGGAAGGTCGAGATAGAACCGAAAGGGAAGGAGAAGATTAGAGTGGGCGTGATGAGGTGGGATGGAGTCGTTATGCCCACACCCACGATACAGCGCGCGCTCTCCTACGCTATTCACAAATTGAGCGAAGAGTCAAGGATTGAGATCGTGGAGTATGAGCCGCTGGAGCACTATGAAGCTTGGAAACTCATCGCGGAACTATACTTCCTCGACGGCGGCGCGACAATCCGGGATATCCTGGCCTCAGGCGGCGAGGAACCCGAACCACTAACATCCCACATCCTAGGCGACACCCCCGACGGCAACCACTTTTGCCGACCCCACAGTGTCAGGGAAATCTGGGACCTCTGCGCCCGCCGCGACGAATTCCGGAAACGGTACTTACACCATTGGCAATCCCACCACATTGACTGCCTCCTCTCCCCGGTCGGACCCAGCACCGCCCCCCGCCTCGGAACATCAAAATACTGGGGCTATACCTCAATCTGGAATCTCCTCGACTACCCGTCCGCAACCTTCCCAATCCACTCCATCTCCTGCGACCCACGCTTCGATTCCGCCACGTGGGAGTATATGCCGGTAAATGAGGAAGATCGGAGACATTGGGAGGGGTGGGATCCGGAGGGGATGAGGGGGGGTCCGGCCGGGTTGCAGGTTACTGGGCTGAAGGGGTTGGATGAGGAGGTTTTGGGATGGGTGGGGGTTGTCGATGGGGTTGTTAATGGGAGGGGGGTGGGGGTTGGACCTCTGCCTCCTAAGGAGTGAAGGAGAGTACTATAGCTAGTCGAATCGGTCAGTGAGCTTGGGCTTGGCGTACCAGTACGAGGGCGTGGGTTTTGCTATCGATGCATCATGTCATTATTCTAGCAAAACGATTGACCATATGCGACTTGTCTATATCAAACTTCAGTTACAAATACGAGTGTCCGACGCTTCCTGTAGCTACGTATGCTATGGCCCACAAGTACCAGGCTCCCTCGGAGCAATTTGAGTCATCGCGAAACCGCTCTCAACACGTTGTCCTTCCTGTATCTTTTTTTGCTCGTCGCAGTCCCACCACTCGACTTACCCAGTCCCAATAACCAATCCAAAAAAAGAACGCCCAAACTCCATCCCATTACCTAATTCTGTCCTTACTTCCATATTTTTGTCATATTCCACACTGCTTCGATCCACTCCATGCCACACACATTTCACGTTCTGATATTTTCCTTGCATCAGGTTTCCGTCTTCTTTGTTGTTGCTCCCTTGAATTCACATATCACACCTTCCCCTCCCCCGCCCACTCCCTCAACCTCCCAACCAAAACCTCCTTCCTCCCCACCGCACACAAGGTCCTCTGTCTCAGTAACCGCTTACATTCCGCAACCGTGATATCATCCAGATCCACAGAACTCAACGGGGTGATTGGAGGGGGTGTAGGCTGTGCGGGGAGGGGCGCCAGTGCGATTTTGGCGGCGGGGGGTGGGATGGCGCGGGGGAGTGGGAGGGGGTAGGAGGGACGTTGCTGCGGGGGACCTGGACGCTGTTGTTGTTGTCCGGGCTGCAATGGCTGTAACGGGAATTGCTGTTGCGCCGGTGGTACTTGTGCTTGTACCCTCGGCTGTGCGATGTGCTGCTGGGTCTGCGTGCCTTGCTGCCCTTGCTGAGCAACCCCAACCCCCGGCCTTGGTGGTGCCGTACCACCAGCCGACGGAATACGCGTCATGCCCTGCCCCCCCACGGGTGAATTCGCCGGAATCACAACCGCCATCTGGCCCTGCCTCGGCTGCAACTGCTGTGCCCTCACTCCCACACCCACACCCACACCCACTCCCGCTCCCGGTACATTGACGGTTGTCGGGGGAGGGGTTGCGGTGGAAGGTGGTGATACTCCCTGCGGCGGGGTCACAGTTGGCGTATTCATCGGATCCACAAAGGGAGCATACTCGAACAATGACGCCATCGGGGCCTGTCGTCCCGGTTGTTGCGCGGTATACGAACGCTGTTGTTGTTGGAGGCGTTGTTGTGCAACGAGGGAGAGGCGGTGTTGGGGTTGAGGGTTGTGGATGGAGAGGAATTGGGGTTGTTGGGCATGGGAGATTGTTATGGAGGGTTGGACGCGCTGTGCCACAATCGGCGCTGGCATCTGTCCCAGGCCACCTTCCTGTGTGCCATCCTTTGGGCTTTCTCCAGGCTGGTCGAGTGATTGCTGGTGTCCAGCCAATAATCCCCACTGATCATACCCCGGCTGCACAAACAACGGATCCAACGGAAAATGATGCAAGAAATCCGGCCACTGATCGATTCCCTGTCCATTACTCCAATCGATGTTCGCCAAGGCTGCGCCCAGTGGATCCTCAGCTGCTGCGTCTCCATTCCCAGCACCGATTGGGGGGATGCCGGTGGAGGAGGGATCACCGGGTGCGAGGGGCGTGACGGTACCGGTGCCGGAGTAGGAGAGGGTTGCGAGGTAGGGTGTTGTTGACGCTGTGGAGGAGGTCGTGCCGGGTTGTGCCATTGATCCTGTTCTCGCAGGCGAAGATGAGGTCGGGCTCGGGTCTCGGGTCGCCATATCAGGCGAAAGGACTCTGGCACCATCTCCCGCCACAGCTGTAGTAGCAACCTTCACCTCCATCCCATCTGCTCCAGTTCTTCCGAATAGGAATTCCTCGAACCCCATTACGGGGCCCTCGATCTCCGGCGTCGCGATACGTCTCTTCTTCGCCATTGGCGCCTGACTCGGACTTTGTTCTACTCCGCCATCCCCGATCGTCGTTAACCCCGTGAACATCTTATTGGGACCATCCGCGGCAGAGCCGGCTTCGCCGTCGAAGAGGGGCGGGATGTCGTCGTAGAAGGAGTAGCCGGAGAGATAGGCTTGGTCGTCGATCTCAGGTAGGGGGGCGAAGGTTGGGATGCTTGGGGCGCCCGTGGTACCCGTCGTGTCCGTTGTTAACTGGAATTTGAACGACTCGAGGGTTTCTCCACCCCATGCTGGTGCTAGGAATGGAGTTTTGTCGATAATCCGTCTCGGTGGTTCAGGAGAATGCCGTGCAGATTGACTTGATTGTCTGGGATACAACGGCTGCTGGGTCGAGGAAAGGAATGAGGCGGTTGAGAAGGGGTTCGTATATGATTGTGATGTATGACTTTGTTGTTGATTTTGCTCCCCCCTTAACCGATCTCGAGCGAGAAGGGAGAGAGTGATGGATCGAGATCGTTCACGCATGCGCAGCAAGCTTCAACGATTGATCCGTATCCTTGCGGTCGTTTGTATACTTCGTCAAAAACGCAACCAGGCGACTCTTGACTTTCTGATCACCTCGCACCAACCAAATCCGAACGTAACACGTATATCTTTGATAGATCAAAGAGAAACCCGGCGCGCACCCTTTCCGAGTTACACACTACCAAAGATTATTCCCGACTGCTTCCCGTCCGTCAAAATAATCCTCTGTTTGTGCTCGTAAGGAAACCGCCCTGTTGCTGTCGCTTGATCTGGGTGATGATTGTTGTTGAGTTGGTGCTTGATCCAGTCCACGTATTTTTCCTGAGGCAGCGTTGAGTTGCGCAGGTTTGCTTCAAGTCTGAGGGAGCGCGCGCGAAGGTGCAGTGAGCCGCAGAAGAATGGGGCGGTGGAAAGAAATGAAGAAATTGGTGGGGATGTGAAATGTCGAGAGCGGAAACGTTCTCGGGGTGATTCTCGCAATTGACGTACCTTGAGAGTGTTTCGAAGGAGGATCGATTGCTCTCACAATTGGCGCCGATGCTCTCGTTTACCAAGCTCAAGTCGTGCCACAGTGTTCAACCTACCCGAAGTGAAAACGGTCTTCTATACGTCCTTTTACATCAAATTGACCCATTCCTTCTGAGTGATCTCTCCGTTGACGCGTGCTCACTACACTCCGCACAATCCGCAGCGCATATGAGGGGAGTCAACCCGGACGCGCCCGAGAATTCGAGCACAGCATCATGACGATAGTAGTAATGGTATGCTTTGCTGGACTTGGTGAGGTGTAGGATGGATATACATGTGCTTTCATTGACGTGCAAGGCCTAATTCCTGGGCTAGGTATAGCCTTCAAGGCCACACACTCCCACTGTCCGCCAATATCAATATGCATATGCCAAAACCTCCAATTGACTTGACCTTCTGGCCAACAACGTCACACATCCCTCTACCTCCCTACATTCAACCCACTCAAAGATCAACCCTCGCCCTCTCCCCAGCAGTGACCCTCCTCACAACCTCCCTAACACCCTCCCTCTCCAACCCCCTCGGATTCCAATACTGATTCCTGAACGCGATATCGACAGCCTTATCCACCTCCTCCTCCTTCATCCCAAACCTTTGCACGCCGCGCTCGACGGGGAGGTCGTCATAGAGTTTGTTTAGGGCGTCGATGATTTGTTCGGGGGTAGCGGTGTCGGTGTCGGGGAGGGAGAGGGAGGATGCGAGAGCGCGGATTTGGGGTGGAGTGAGGGAGGGGAGGTTGTATGCCAACGCATGCGGCAATACAGCTGTGTGTGTCTCAGCGTGCGGAAGATCGAAGGAGCCACCGAGGGTATGGCAGAGTTTGTGGTGGAATGCCATCCCTACACTCCCCAAACACACTCCACAAAGCCAAGCCCCATAAAGCGCCTTACTCCTCGCGTCCTTATCGGAGGGTGAGGTGACGAGCGTAGGGAGGGCGGACGTGATCGAGCGGATTCCTTCGACGGCGAGGAGGGAGATGATTGGGTTTCCGGCTTTTGCGTAGATTGCTTCCACGGCGTGCGCGACGGCGTTGATTCCGGACGTGCAGGACATACTGACGGGGAGTGTCATCGTTAGATCGACATCGTAGATTACCACGCCTGGGAGGATCTTCGGGTCTGTTCGGGTTTTTTTCTCGCCGTTTTCGGTTTCGCCGAGGATTGGGGTCATTTCGCTCCCTGCGTAGGTCGTGGGGATGCAGATGTGCATCAACCCCGTCCGAACTGAAATTGCTTTTCCCAGACCGATGGTGCTGCCACCACCGATAGACACAACGCAGTCTGCGCCCACGTCCTTTGCGTACGCCAATGCTTTCTCGGTGACGCCGGTTGGGGTGTGCATCACCGCTTCCCCAAACCTTCCCGCTACTCTTTCTTGACCGCCGAGGATCTCCTCGAGCCGGTCACCTTGAGATACTTGCTGTGCGGTGGTCAACAGCAACGGCTTACTCAACCCCAACCGCTCCAGCTCTGCCGGGAGCTGGGTAATTGTGCCGGAGCCGAAGACGACGCGGGACGGGTTTGCGGTGTAGGAGAATGGGAGATCGAACATTATGGTTAGAAGAGAAGGGTGAGGGTAGGGTGCCGGGTTTTGTGTGGGGGACGACGCGGAGAGAAGATGGCCCGCGATAACTGCCGAAGTGCGGAGGGAAGTGCCGTGATACTTGCCGAAGTGCGTCGCGCGCGCTGACCGACGACGTTCAGGCTCTCGAGAAGGAAAAAAGAAAAACCGCGGCGGGAAGCAATCATGATTCCAAGAATACGACCAGACCTGCCTCGCCGGCTAACCCGCTTTGTCTGCACCACCCCTCCACCTGCACCGACCTCCACCGCGACCCGCACCACCCTCCGCCTCGCCCTCCTCGCAACAGCATTCTTCACGATAGGCTACACCACCTCCTACCTCCTCCCCCACCCGATGCTCCACTTCCACCGACAAACAGCCCTCCCCCTCCCCAACTCGGCAGACGAATCAACATACCTCCACCGCCTGCGTACCCAAGTCTTCACATCCACCCTCGTCGCCCGACTCCAATCCGACCCGGCATGGAAGATGGAGGAAGGGTTTAGCGAGCATGGGATGGAGATGGCGGCGGAGGGACGGATGTTGACGGAGGGAGCGTTGGGTGGGGTGGGGAGATTGAGTGGGAGGTGGATGTGGGTTAATGATGGGACGCATGAAGTCGTTGCGGTCGCACATCTCGGGCCCCAATTATGCGGGTTCCCATCTATTACGCATGGTGGACTCCTGGCCACCCTCTTGGACGAGACGCTGGGTCGGGTTGCGATATCGGCGTTTCCGGCGGGGAAGAGTGTTGTGACGGCGAGTCTGGATATCAAGTATAAGGCGCCGACGATGGTGGACCAGGTTGTTGTTATCAAAGGGAATGTGAAGGCGAGGGAGGGGGAGGGGGAGAGGAGGGTGAGGGTTGAGGGGAGGGTGGAGGCGTTGGAGGGGGGAGCTGTGTTTGTGGGGTGTGAGGGGGTGTTTGCGGTGCCGAGGAGGCCGTTGCCGAGGTGAGTTGGAGTGATGCCTTGGACGATACAGGTACGTAGAGTTTGAATAGATCAGGACAGAACGATAACAATTGGTTCTTCCCGGTCGCTACGAGTTTCATCTGATGCTGCTAACCGGCTTGGCAGGGCACTGTCTTTCATCCGCCGAGCTGGTTCATTGCGGTCCGTTGATGAGGTCTAAAACGCTTGGCATCGCGTCGAGTTGCCTCCGTTGGCGACCAAACCCTCTACAAACAACGACTCTACAAACAGTAAAGCGACTCTACAAACCGACTCACGTCTACTCACGTCTACTCACGTCTAGAATCCCTCTCCACTTATCTAAGCATGTTCTCAATGCGCGCTATCCCCCGCCGAGACTAGGGTGCAAACACAGCCAGGCAGATCCGATCAGCACGACTTCCCGTAACCTTAACCTTCTTTTGTCCCTCCTGGTTCTGAAGAAGCGACGCTGCCGGGTGCGATCCATGGGTATCTGGCGACGGACCAGCCCAGCTGTCCAGATCAACGGATCGACTCCACCTTGCCAGCAGCGCACATCTCCCAGCCTTATCTCCCCGTCTCGCTGGCGCTGCAGTTTAAGGTATGGACTAGGCAGCGCGACCAACGGACCTTAAACGAACACCCTGCGCTGCTGCACTGGGTTGTGTGCATGTGCGCGCCAAGAACGAAAGCCGCCGCTCCACACAGACAGCCGGGTAAAAATGCCTCAGCCATCCCATATATACTCCGCCCCCCCCCTACCCCCCCCCGGTAGAGAACCCGTAGAGACCCGTAGCAATTGCAAGTCAAGGAGAACCATACGATGCGATTGACCATGCGCAGAACGCTGGGTACGGTCGCGTTGAGTGCGGTTCTGTCTGTGGCGCTCGTGTACTGCTTCTGGTGCGGCCTGGAGCTCTACGCCGTTTTTCGTGGTCCGATACCGCCTCCTCACCCCCATCGCAACCACGACATCGATTCACGCTTCCCACTCATCCACGCATACCTCGTCCACGGCACCGGCGATGAGGGAGGGAGGTGGTATATCCCCCCTTCATGGATCGATGCGGTTAACGCGACAGAGACGCCCTTGCCGGAGGGCGTCAGCTTGACTCCGACGACGGTGTTGGATGCAGCGTATCTGGTGGTGTGGTTGTGTAGCACCCAGGGGAGGATGCTGCGGAATACGAATATACCGAGGGTTGTGCATCAGAGTTGGAGGGATGCGGATGTTGGGGGGTGGCCCCGGGGGTTGTTGCCCTTTGTGGAGGAGTGGTTGGAGGTTGCGACCGGAACGTCTCCTTTACAACACTCTCCCTCACGGCATCACGAGTTTCAGTTCGAGGAACGCAGCGGGCCACACAGCGGCCACCCCCACGGCCCCCGCTACCCCCCTCCTCCCCTTCCCCCCCTCCACCCCTCACCGTCCACCGCCCTTCTCTCCCACGCCTACTTCCTCTGGACCGACACCGGAATGTCCTCCCTCCTCCACGCCATCGCAACCTCAACCCACACCCCCCACGCCTCCATCCCCGGCGTAGGCCCAACCTACCGCCACCTCCCCCGCCCGGTGGAGAGAGCGGATTTTTGGCGCGTACAGGTGTTGAGGTGGATTGGCGGTGTTTATGCGGATACGGATGCGAGGCCGCTGAGGGAGCCGGCGGGGTGGGTGCAGGGTGCGGATTTGAGGGCTTGGAGGGATGCGGGGGGGCGGGTTTTTGACTCACCACAAATTGTTGGACCGTATGGGCCGCCGGAGGGTGTGGATCGTCTTTATGGTGGGTTGTTTGAGGGAACGAGGGGGGTGGAAGAGGGGGAGGGTGAGGGTGATGGGGAGGCCAGGGTGAATATCATATTGGGAATCGAGGCGGATGATGAGGAATCTTGGCGGATGGGGTATCATTACCCTGTACAGTTGACGCAGTGGACGTTGGCTTCCGCGCCACATCACCCGATTTTGGAGGGGTACACGGAGAGGTTGTGTTTGGCGGTGCATGAGGCTTTGACGAATGTAAGCGAGGGTGTGGATGGGAGGGAGAGTGTGTTGTCGGCGTTGGACCCGGTCGATTTGACGGGCCCCGTCGCTGTTACGGCGGCGACGAGGGCGTATCTTGATGATGCGCTCAAGGCCGCTGGGTCGACGTTCGATACCGCATTTACCTCGCGTCTCCCCCCCAGATCCTCCACCTCCAACTCCAAGTCCCGCTCCCCACCCCCCGCCTCAGGCGCAGTGTCGAAACCGCTCCTCGACACCCTCATCCTCCCCATAACAGCCTTCTCCCCCGGCCGCTCGACATACTGGCACAACATGGGTTCGAAACCCGTCACGCATCCGGATGCGAGGGTCCAGCATATGGCGCAAGGGACGTGGAGGAAGGGAAGGGTCGGGTGGGGGCATTGGGGGGTTGAGGTTGGGAAGGCGTGTAGGACTGTATTGGGGATGTGTCGGGATTGGAGGAAGATAGATTAGGGGGAATCCGAGAGGAGAAAGGGAATGGGTGTGGATGGCGTTTTGAGGTTTTATAAGTTATATTGATATACCCGCGAGATTTAGGTGAAGAATGACATTGTTTGCCGATGAAGCCAGGGGAATGTCATATCAAGTCGGCGCGAATGAACAACGACCGGGACGTGATGATCGAGCTCGACCATACGAGCGCGTTTACCCAGCCCAACGGCGAACTTCTCACCGGAAACGTTGCTAGGGAAAGTTAAGAGACGTGGGTAGGTAATTCTGGGTGTGCGGTACAGCCAAAAGCAAAAGTCCTGCGAATCGCGCGAGAATCAGCGACACACCAACCCTTAAATGCCTATTCTACTTCGCTGAGGTGCGAACAGTGTTCATTGCGTTGACTGTGTTCTGTTGGTCCGCACTCTCCACCTCATTCCCTTCGGTTAAGAACATGCTTGGTCGCACAAGGCGAAAGCCTTGACCGGTGACAAAGTCTGTAACAGATGATGATGCCGGAACGGCCGAGGCGGCTGTTGTAATACGACAAAGGCGAGAGAGCGTAGTTCTGACAACGCTCGAACGCTGGAACTTCCACCGGATGCGGCACAGGCCTCAGGTCTTCGACGAGTTCAGGACATCCACGTTCCAATTCCCAACATGCCAACAGGCCTGGATAAGCCATAATGGTATGATACCGTAACCCACATCCTGAATTGTCAAACACAAGGTAAAACTGTGAGTAATGACCATTCACCCTTCCCGTCGACCGCTCGACCTCGAACGCGGCGACCTAGATCTCGATCTCGATCTTGATCCTGCGCCAAGACGACAATCCGACTGGTTCGCAATCGACGAAGGGAATCGAGACCGCCGCGAACGATTTGGCCGTGAATCGGACACATGCCGCGTCGTACCCAGCCGACGCGATTCATTCCCACTCTCCTTCGAGGGTTCCTCTCTATGCCAATAGCGGTCATCCCTCTCCGGTAACTCCAACCCGTCTTCCTCTTCCTCCCCCTCACGCTCATCCCCATCCCGTCTCTCATCATCGTCGTATCGCACCCGCGTCCACTCATCTCCCCCCTCCAACGGCGGTAACGGCCTATCATACTGAATAAGTGGACTCCTATCCCACCCCTCCAAACCCTGAAACGGACTCCGTAGCCACGTCCGAAGTTCATGCAACAAAATCGACGTATTCGTATCCACACTCTCCGCATCCGGCTCCCCATTCGGTCGCGAATCGAGAAACTCCCCGATCAGGCGGCGTGCGGCAGGGGTGAGTATACCGACATTCTTGAGCACAGAGACGATGTACTCAACCAGGAACTCTCGATCCCTGGCGTCCCCATCCCCCCCCTCCAAATCCTCGCCCGCGCGCGTTCTCCAAAACCCAAACGCGAGAACCTCTCTCCGCAAGAATACTCTGGCACGATTCTGCATCTCACTCGACCCGCGGAACTTCTCGGTCGTGATATCTGCGTCGGGACGGAATCGGGTGTGCGGGTTCGAGGCGATGTGGGCGGAGCGGAGGTGGTGTGTATAGACGAAGGCGCGACGAGCGATGGCGGAGGGGGAGAGAGGTGAGGTACTCATCGCTTGTTCATTTACCCTCCTCTCCATCCATCTCCTCGACCTCACCCGATTCCGTCCCTGGGCAAATCTATCCCGCATCCATGCTCTCGCCTCCAACCCCAGACCCTTGCCTGTCTTCTCCGCCAAGGACGGCACAACGATCTTCTCGTACGATCCCTCATCTGTGATGGCATGAAGGATATAAGAAACGTTTCCGTTACACAACGGACACCGACGACTGATATTGAGCCATTGTTGGAGGCAGATGAGGTCGAAGGTGTGGTAGCAGTGTGAGACGAGGGCGCGGGTTGTGGGGTCAATGGGCTGGAGGCAGATTGTGCAGTCTTCGGATCCGGAGGTTGGTGATGAACGCTCCATACCAACGCTGGTTTGTCGACGTTGTGATTTCTTCTTCCTATCCTATCAACAATAACAACAACGTCGAACGTCGTCGGCTAAGCGCACCCGCAATTGCCTGCGTGCACGTGAACTGCACGGTTACCCCACCACCCCCCCCCACACGGCCATCCCGGATCAAACCGATCAAACTCACCACCAGTCCTCGAGCTCACATTGCAATGGCAGCATCAACCGATATGCCACTCCTCACCCTCCCCTCCCTCCCCCTCTTCCACCGCGCCGCATCGCACTCTCCGACCTCCGCCGCAATCGCCCACCGTGACGGCACAACCTTCACCTACTCCAACCTCCTCTCCTCCGTCGCCTCCTTCCGCCGCCAACTCATCTCCTCCCTCTCCTCTCTTTCTGGATCATTTGATCACGGCGATGAGGAACCAAGGATCGCGTATTTGTGCGAGAGTGCGTATGTGTATGTCGTCGTGCAATGGGCGATTTGGAGCGTGGGCGGGATTGCTGTGCCGTTGTGTACTGCGCATCCGGTGAAGGAGATGAGGTATACGCTTCGGGATTCAGCGGCTGGACTCGTCGTCGCTTCTCCGCTCTTCGAGTCCAAAATCCGTGAAGTCCTGGACGATGAGGAGTTCAAAGACCGCGCACTCCTCATCACCCCAACCTTTACTCCCACCTCCTCAGTCTCCGCCGTCACAATCGAGGAGGACGAAAGAATCGATGAGAACCAACGCGCGATGATAATCTACACCTCCGGCACAACAGGCTCCCCAAAAGGCGGCGTCTCAACCCACGCCACAATCCAATCTCAAATAACCTCTCTCGTCCACGCATGGTCCTACACCCCCTCCGACCGGATTCTCCACGTGTTACCGTTGCACCATATCCACGGCGTCGTGAATGCGTTGGGGTGTGTCCTCTGGGCCGGTGGATGTGTCGAATTCGGCGCTCCCTCGCCCGAGTCCTTATGGTTGCGGTGGTCCGATCAGTCTAAACCTAAACTCACGCTCTTCATGGCCGTCCCTACGATTTATACACGCCTCATCACGCACGCCCATCAAGCCCACCCCGACCTGGACACGAAAGCAGCCTGCGCCTCTTTCCGACTCATGATCTCCGGGTCTGCCGCACTTCCGACCCCCACCAAAAAAGCATGGTACGAACTCAGTGGTGGGAAAATCTTGTTGGAGAGGTATGGGATGACGGAGATTGGTATGGCGCTCTCGTGCCTCGCGACTGAGGACGCCGGGGGTCGGGAAGATGGATCGGTGGGGTGGGCGTTGCCTGGTGTTGAGGTTCGACTTGTGCGCAAAGACGGCGCTGGAGACGGAGAGGAGTTCGTGGTGCGAGATGACGAGTACGAGGTCCAAGGCGAGATACAGATCCGTGGTCCGAACGTGTTTAAGGAATACTTCCGCCGCGCCTCCGCCACACGGAAAGAATTCACCACCGACAACTTCTTCCGAACGGGTGATATCGCGCTTCGTCGTCTCATTCCATCTCTCCCGGAGAGGGGTGGGGCGTATTTCATTCAAGGGAGGGAGAGTGTTGATATTATTAAATCGGGGGGGTATAAGATATCCGCACTCGAGGTGGAACGGGAGATTTTGCAAGCGGAGTTGCCGGTTGGGGTACGCGAGGTTGCCGTCGTCGGCATCCCGGACGCGGAATGGGGACAGCGTGTCGCCGCTCTCTTAATCCTCCCACCCTCCTCCCCGACAATCACCATTAAGCAACTCCGCGACGTCCTACGCAAAGAGCTCGCGCCGTATAAACTCCCGACAGTTTTGAAAGTGAGGAGTACAGATGAGAGTGGGGAAGGCGGGATTAAGCGGAATCAGATGGGGAAGGTGAATAAGAAGGAAGTACTCAGGGAGGAGTTCTTGGGGGAGGGGGGGGAGGGGTTGAGGGAGGGGGTTGAGGTTTATGGGAAGTGAGTCGGCGGAGGGGTTGGAGGGGATGTGTTGTGTTTTATTCATATTGATAACTGTTGGAAAAATGTGCGATGTGTTTAACCAGTGCCGGGGACGGCGTCCTCCCCTCTCTTTCCCCGCATATTGTAAGGACCATGAGCATACCAATCACACGAAGAATGTCGAACATAACGACAAAACGTGAACTCCACCCTCGTACCCCGTGAAAGCGACAAAACACTCCACACTCGTCGCCCCCCCGAGAAAATCAGATGAAAGACTTTTCGATACACCCACCACTTTGCTACTCGCACCTAAAGCTGTAGGTAGTTGCAGAAGGCTGTTAGAGATGGAGGTGTATGGGTGATGGTATTGAGACAGATGGTATGTGGGTTTGGTCGTCACTCCTTCTTGTTTGGCGATTTCGTTGTGAAAGTTTTGCGATTAGGAAGGGTTGACCGTGGGGAGAGAGTCGCCACTCGTGGATCGAACCGTATACCCGACATAATGGCCACGGAATGGCTTCTTCGGCTCGCTTGGAAGCTTGTTATGTTAGTAGCCGCGGCCGGTGATCTTGGTGATACTTCGTGAAAATGGTGGATATGTGCGATAATGAAGACTTACGATATCATTGAAGAGGCAGAGCTTCCACGGCCATGTTTCCTGGGACATTGTCAAACCCCATCGAGCAACTCATACCAAACATAAAAACTATGGCCTCAACTATCTAAACCAACCCCGTCTACGAACAACACCGGCCGCCAATTCTTTGTGCCCAGAGAGATACCAGTCACGGGCTTCCGTTGCATTTGCTGTACGACCAATAGATATTTCGTGTAAGAAGAGGATGTTTTTCCTTTAATGTAGGCAATAATCTCAAGAACGTCCTTTGCTTAAAAGCTGACATTGATTTCACTGCAGGTCCATCGAGGATGCTCCAGTTTTTGTGGCTACGTCTGTGCTCCATGCATTGTCGTGTATTGAAGAGCGGGAAGAAGAACAAGTACGAGCTCGTCCCTTTCGCCAGTCGACCTGCTGTCCTCGTTTCGCCCCCGGCCAACGAAGACGTGGCTGCCGAGCGTGGCATTCTTTCTCCTCCGGCGTCGATGAAGATGAATAAGAGGTGTCGAATTGCGACCGCCTGGAGGGAGTACGGGGACGAAATTAAGAAGACTAAAGTCGAAGTGAGAGTCGGGGCCTTTCACGCCTACGTGAGAAGGTATGGAAGACGTACCGAGGGTGACGTGCGTGAGTTGACCAAAGGGAAAAAAAGCAAGATCATGGAGTGGATAGGTGACGTCTGGGAATCGTAATAGGACAGGCCCAAGTCCATTGGGGAGGAGACGTAAGTTGTTTTATTTGTTATAGGCTAAGAATGTGTACGATAGTGTCCGACCGTCACGGTTCAGATATGCTTATGCTCTTTGTCTGTCTCACGTACGAAGTGGGTGACGATCACGGCAAATATACATATATCAAGGTAGAAGATTTCCATTCCCGTCAGTCGTACGCAAGGTGAGTTGAGATTGCATCGTCGAAAGCTGTCATTCAACAGCGTCAGATCGTTGTTACAGTCAACCAACATCGCACCGGCTCCCTTTCCTGACAACACTCTCAGCATGTTACGCGAAACGACGATAACACCGGGGGACGTTCCGGCCTTCCAAATTTTCGCTGAGTACATGAGAGCGTGCGGAAGTACTTGACGTCCTCAGGCAGAGTGGATCGGCGACAACTGCAGCGTATCGGCGCCATGGACTGGTCTTTGGCGAATCTGTGTCAACACGAAGCGCTTCTAGAGGAGGGGAGACTCATGATGCTGCGACTGTATGAAGTCGATCAATACGGAGACAGAGGGATGGTGCGTCATGGCTTAGCAAGTTATGGGGACGAGTGCTTCAGGTGATGGAGAGGTTCGACTGATTTGCACCGCCAAACGTGACTTGTACTCGTTCAACGTTATCTGCATAGGGTGCTTTCGGTCCATGGAGCTCATTGTTTGACGTTATGCGGGTTTCAGCATCCACGTCGTGGCTGATCGAAGGCTGCATGTCAGCGCTCGCTTTGGACAATACGAGGACACCAGCTGAGGAGATGCTCGAGCTCTCAGATTCAGCTCCACGATGCACTGCGGGCGATCGAACTTGTCACGACGGTTATACGGCCACGAAAGAGCGAGAGCGACGGACATGGAAGGTCGAAAACGTTGTCAGCATCGAGGTCGTTGTTTCGATTCACAATCAGGAACGTTCGTATAGGAGTGGGGTGCCTTGACCTTGTTCGCCGTCTCCGAAACAAGCATCGATACAAAGGGACGCTTCTTCTTCATGGATTTCCTCGAAGTGGATTAGTCGCGGTGCCGGGGCTCCTAGGTGGACGACGAACGAGGATATGGAGAAAGTGACCGGATTTATTGGGAGGTTATTGGTACACCTCATTGTCTCCAGTTGTTCGACGCCCCTCCCGGGATTTTATTTTCTTTCGGTGGGACGTGAAGAGGCTCATGCGCGCCGCGCCGTTCATGATCTATAGATGCTAGAGACATCTCCAGCAAACCGTCGCAACTGTCAGCTGTGATGCGATACTGGCACTAATCAATACGTCTTTACTCATGCCGGACTATGCTTGGGAACTTGGCGGTTCGACATCGTGGCGTGATCCGACGGGGACGTAACTACCGTCGGCAGCGCTGATCGCAACTGAGTGCACCTGCCCCCAGGCCGCGTTCTCTATCTGTACTGTGTTACGGACGTCATCTTTGCTTCGGATCGGCTCTCGTGGATGCGGTGTTCGGGTTAGTGGTCATGGTAGCAGCGACGAGGCCGGAGAGGACTTCGATTACCTTATCGACAGGTATCAGATGTCTTCATTACATGGCCATCCACAGAATCTCTCCCGCAACTTCAATCATAGGAAATTCGAGATACGTACAGCCCAGGCGAACTACCTTCATTCCTCCGACCTCCCTATCATCCATCGAAAACCCCCTTCATCCGCGCGCCGCAGACCCCGGACTCGCTTCACAAAACTGGTATCTTGTAACCATTCCTAGTCCCATGCAGACGTTGATAGAGGCTGGAGAGGTTGTTCTTTTTGAGTGAAAACGAAGGTCAGCATGTCCTTTGTCTGGCGGACTTACGTGGTCTTGGGCTTAGAAATGAGGAGGGCGGATGTGGCCGAGTACTCGAGGTGCCCGACATCTGTTCACGCGTGCACGTGAAGAATGGCAGCTGCGAGCATCACAAAGGGAGGATACGCACAACCCCATAGACATTGATGATAAGCCTCAATCAAATGTTATGTACCCAGTCACCTCTGTCAGCTTAGGAGAAGGCCACTGCAAGTTCTCTTCCGTCGTATGGTAGAAACCAGCCTACATGGATCCCACGCACGCACCACATATACCGCATCGTGACGGCGGACTCCGCCGAAAAGTTACAAAGTTACTGAACTGCTTGCCATACCTGTTCAGTGTGTATCATATCCTTCAGGCGCCGCGACGTCGTTGCGATACATGGCGTTCAGGGCGCACACAACAATAGGGTTCGAGAGGAAGGAGAAGGGAGGAGAGAGCATAGATGGACGATACACAAGTACAACACACAACAACCATCAACTGGGTTTTCACATATCTGATGAAAAGCATTACATTGTACCGTACAACACTATCCATCTCCTAACCCCCATAACCCACCAGCCCCAGAGCAAAATCATTCTGATCCCTCCTCGAAGACAGGGGGGGCCCGTATCTCGGATTTCACATCACGATAAAGTCCGTCGACGCAGCCGGCACAGGTATGAGAGCTAACTCCAAGCCCACGTCCTCGACGACAAGACTTCACCAACACCACCATACTCGTCACATCTCTCACTGCGCGAAGTCGTCAGTGGCCCGGCATGGCATGGCAAGGATTGGCGATGAAGACTTACCAACATACCATCCTTCTGATAACTTCATCGTTACATCCACTCCTTGCTCCTCATGATCTTGCGGATAGGCCGTTTCCTACGAAAGCAAGTCAGTATGGGAAGAGAGTGCAACGAAGGAGACATACCTCGGTGACTGTTGAAGTCGGCCAGCAACGACGAGGATGATGGCCGAGGGAGGGGACCCAAAGGGATGGCGAGTTGGTCAGCCGGGGTCCCCCCGATAGACAGAGAGCAGAACAGTGTAGTCAGCAAGCGTCTTCCGAGTAGGACTGCGGGGGTAGCACTCAATCTGTGTGAACTCTCAAAGTCATGCCAACCCAACCATGCCTTCTCCCCTTCACCAAACACCGGAACCAAACACCTAACCCTCTGCCAAGCACCCAACCCAACCATCCCTCCTCCCGTACGTCCCTCCCCCCCTCCCGACTCTGCCCTACCCTACTACCACCCTACTACCCTACCACCATCCACAACCACCACCCACAACCACCACCCACCACACCCAGGGACGCGAACACCCTCCGAAGGCTAACCTGCGCAAGCGACACTCGAGGTGGTACATGAAGTACCCTTCCTTGACTCCTCGAGCCATCCTACCAGTTGGTGACGCCGAAGCATGGGCCCCCCGGACAGGAACAATCCCACTGTGCAATGGAACGGGCAAACGCAAGCTTCGCTCGACCTCAGACATCAACGTCCCAATGACCGAAAACAGCATGATGCACCCTTCAAACTTCTTTGAGTCCAAGGTGGTACCGCCCATTGTCCTGCACGAGAGGAGATACTACGGTGTCGGCATTGCCAGTTATCGTCGTCTCTATCCCGTGCCTCGAGGGTACTCCTTCCTTTCTCCTTGGACCCAACCAGTGTGCACTGCAGCTCCCAGAGTGCGACAGAGGCTGCGTTCGCTGAGGAGAAGAAAATAATGGAGTGGGAGGGCGAGGTTCATATAGTGGTGGGAAAGCCGCTGACGTCGATAGGTCATGTTCATAACATGGTCATGGGGATACGTAATGGTCACGCACCAATAAAGCTGCCTGCTCCTCCTTTCCTATCTTGGCCTCCCATCTTTTGCCCAAAAGCGTTTTGCTCCATGGTCCGGCCCGGGTTTGCGGGCGGGGCATGTCTGTGATGCCAAGGCAGGCTTCTTGAGCATTACGTAAGCTGTTTTTGACTCTGGCTGTTCGATCCCATGAGCCTCCATACGGGAGCGACATGCCAAGACCGTGGCGGGTCACGATGGCAAGCATCCACGGCCAGGAAAGAGGTCGGCTTATCGTTTCCAAACCCCGCCGGTTTTATTCAACGCTAAGTAGGCCCCATGATCACCCATCCAGGAATGGACCAGATACTCAGGCGTTGCAGGATTGCATAATTCATCAAGCCTTGCTTCTGTGGGGCAAACCGTATCGTTTCTTCGTATTCCCTCTGAGACAGCGGCTGGCATGTAGGGGTTACTACGTAATCGCACAAACTGCTCGCCAACGTGGGTATTTGACTTTTGATGCATATGGTGGAATACTATCGGTCTACTCCACCTCCGGCACTTCCCAATGTAGAAAGACACTATAGAGGTATCCCAATAGCCTTGGCATGATCATGAGGCCTGCTAAACCTTCTGTCAGCGCGGGGTAAGCCAATACGACATGGACGACGCTGTTGGGCCTAGCACTACCATTTCCACTATTGCAAAGCTTTGAGAATGGCAGTCCTCAGCTATACACACTGTTAGTTCCCACGGTCCTGCTTTCCATCGTTCGGTCTGTCGCCTGTCTGTCAAGTAGAACCCGCAGGAAGAGAGTAGAGCGGGAGACAATGGGACATTCTTTTGAACGTAATATATATTCACTGAAGACAATTACCCATCCCTGAAACAAACAAAAACAAAAACGCAATATGAACCAATCCAGAACCTCTCGCTGCTATCGTGCATCTTCGTAACCTCAAACAATGATGGAACCTGCCCTACTGATTTTTATCTTAACTACGGGACTTCACATCCTCATCTCCTTCCGTGATCGCCTCCATGCGATCTGGGTTGGGCGTCATCTCCTCGACCTTAAGGTCGATGATCACTCGCTTGTTGGGTTCAGCCGCGGTCTTGATCCCCGAGATGGTCGAGGAGTGGCTAGCTTCAGCAACATCCCTTTTCAACAGCTTGTCCAGCTCATCGGCCTTCTGCCTTCTGGCCTTGACATCCTTATCCCACGTCGCCAGCAACATCTTGTTCCTCCCGGAAAGAGCGTCTGGTCCGGTCTCACTACAATTCTTGGATCCGGGTGTGATAAAAGAGAGGAAAGAGGTGTCGAACATCGCAGAAGGGCCCGTCCCAATCTGGTGCCACGAGGACGGACGTGCCGCTAATGTCGACACTATGCTGTTGGATGTAGGCGTCCACAGGGACGACGGAGCGAGCCCATGTTCAGTCGGCGCTGTGTTTTTCTTCGCCGGCGGAGAGGCAAGTGGACGACGCTCGGGACTCTGCTCCCTGCTGGAGTCATCGACGTCAAACACCTCTCTGTAACTCCTCTTGACAGGAGCAAGAGGGGCGATTGCAGGTGTAGGAGGGAGTGGGGGTGGTAGGCCAGCCCGAACCGGGGGAGGCTGTGAAGGGGCCGCTTGGACAGCCTGGACCGGGGAAGGCGGTGTAGTGGTGGTCGCGGTAGTCACAACGGGAGGGGCCTCGATGGGGCCCTGACGAAGGCTGACCCTCTGGTAGATGGGTCGCTTGCAGGGCAACAACCTGCCGTGGTAGCAGCCTCCACAGACGTATCGTATGTGGTTGCGTCGGTCGGGGGTTGTTCTGTAGCGACAGCAATGTCAGCTTCCCTCGGCAAGCAATCGATCGTTATTGAGGTTGTTGCGTACCTGGAGATATAAACCTGGGCACCCGGGTTGAGAAAACGTTTGCGGTTACAGACCGTGCACTGGTAACTGGTCATGGTGATCAGTACCGGGAGATGCTGATCATTGGACATATTGTCCACCTTAGAGAAATCTGTTCTTGGTTTGGCTGTGGGTGCGATTCGCAGTTGCAACGAACAATGGACGGCGGCGGCTTTGGTCTCAATGATTCTGGGGAGCCAAGGATTGCGAGGAAACCCCCGCTTGACATTGGCCAAGATTTTGCGGTTTAGGGCCACTTAAGCTGGGCTTCGTGCTCAATGCGCATTCCCGTCCGTCCCCATCCGTAAGCTTCCTATCGCACCTTTCCAATGATCAGCGTCGAATGCCGCGCTGTATGCTCCATAGCAGCGTTGAAATGGACCGGCTGACCGTACACCTATCTCCGTCTAAGGCGGTGGAGGCCAAGGTCCTTCTACCTGGACGTACTTTCCGATGAAAGCAGCCACCCTAGGTACTACGCTATCCAACCAAGTATTGGAGGACGCCGAGTATCAAGAACGAATCGTCAGTATGGGAGGTAAAAAGAACCGTCATAATCAGCGTCTGATGAAGGCCGACATCGTCAAGCGTTGGCAAGGCTACCTCCCGCCTCGCGAGAGGATGCTGCGTTACGGTTGGAGGGACCTCAACCCGGCAAACGATCTCACGGAATCAGAGTTGGACCATCAGAACAGGGAGAGGATCGAGGCAGCAAAGGGAGCACAAGGTCGACCTCGCGTTGCTGAAGACCGCTTACGCCAGGCCAAAGAGCGTAAGGCTGACCAGGCCGCAAGGAAGGCAGCTCACGTGCAATGGCGCCGCCAGCAGAAGCAACGAGCGGCCATCCTGAGGGCCGAGATGGAGGCAAGGGATAACGATCCCCCGGAGAAGTGTTCTGCCCCCGTCGGTGAATATCACCCCTTCGAACCCTTGACCGGGGGATCTCTGCTGGCGAGGAAGAGGAAGCAGCTAAATCAATGGAAGAAAGCGATCGCGCGTACTGGGAGGAACGAGGAGTGAGACGGCTGTTTTGGTGTTTTACGGTGATGCTTTTGTCTTTTATGAGATATATCTCTACTTCGTTGCATACAATATCATCAACCCAAAGCCCATTCGTTTTCCTTTTGCTCATGCTATCCTGTCCTGTCCTATCCTCATCATCCACCATCACCACGCATTGATTGACCCGCGAGACGATGTAGACAATTCCGCCATAACACCGCGGGAAACTATATGCCATGAATCGCAGAGGTTTCCCAGACACGTACAACACTCCTCCAAGCGCAACAGACATCCACGACCATTTTACTTCCGACTCTCAGGATCCACCGTCATCCCCGCCTCCTCCTCCTCCTCCGCATCCTCTCCGTCATCTTGCCCTTCACCCGCTCCTTCTTTCAAGAACGAAGAACTCAATGAAAGTGCTGAAACCTTGTCAGCAGAAGACTCCGAGGGTCGTGGATACCATCACGATGGTTCAGGGAGAAGTGACACAGCATGGTTTGCAGCGGTAATCATCGTAGGCGAAGGACAAGGACTCAGTGCCGAAGGAAAGACTTAGTTGCTCACAGAAGCTCCATATAGCTGACATTGTAACAGAGGCGAACGCGGCGAAGAGTAGTTGACATGAATTTTTGATGAGCGTACCGCGGGCGTTTTTTCCGATGTGCCAGGCAACTCCAAAGTCACCGAGTGAGGTACGCTAAACAATCGCTTCAGTATTCCGGAAAGACTCCAAGACACGTTTGAGGTCACCCAGTTGCGTCTCTCGCAGACAATGAGCACGCGTTTCAAATCTCCAAACAAAGGAAGGGTTAACAATCAAGAGAAGCCACGCATAAAGAGAACAGAATCGCTAAACACGACGAGAGATTGCTTCGTTAAGATGAGACATCCACTCAGCTTAAAGAAGCTTACTGTGTCGTGTCTTCCTGCCAGACGATGCCACGGCCCGCGCAAGATCAATTTCGCTCAGAGAGCGCTTGGCAGACAAAGCCCAATAACGGTCGAGATAGGAGCAGCCAACGGGAACATCCTGGCAACCAGATCCGCCGTCAAAGCGCGTGAAGCCGTCGTGAGGCAAGGTCAGCAAGTATTGTCTCGTAGGCAGCGTCGAGGCTCGAGCACCGGCGATAGTGCACCGACAACCGTTACCCCACCGCTGTACAGCTGCCGCGAGTGACGCCCGACATCCCTGTCCACTGCCGACGACGTCCAACACTTCCACGATGAACCCAGGATGTTCGGAGGGAGGCGAAGGATCGTTGGGGAGAGCGGAGGTTCGCAGCGCGGCAGGCGAAAAGAGCCCGGCACTAGTCAGGACGTCCTTCCAACAGGTGCCTCAACGAACAAGACGATGGCGAGTAGTATGGCGAAGCATATTCCAATGACTTGTAAGACGATTAGAAAAAGGTCTTGCATACTTGGAAAACATACCTGACTTTGCGTTGTAGGCGTTGTGCACCGATAAGGAAGCCATGGAGCATCGCTGATCCTTCCCGCCCTGTTCGTGGCCATCTGAATGGACAACTTCGCTCTGATTTTGCTTTGTTTCCAACAAATGGCTTTCGTGTGTATCGTCGCAGGTACCATGCTTCATTTCGGGATGTACCCGAAGTTACTTCCCGGTGAAGGCACCGAGAATACGACGCGGTTCGCAAGCAGACGTCTTGGACAAAGGGTCTTCCGGTCTACAGTGGCAGAGTTCGAATGTGTTCAAGTAATTTGCAGTTCTTATTGAAAGCTAAGATACAATGGATCACTCAAGAGCTGTCCCTTATGGGCCGCCCCACCTGGTGTGGATCCGATACTTTCCTGGATATCCTTCGATCGGTATCTTCTCAAACCTCGTCTTTCCCTCCAGAACCTTCTTGTGCTTCTTCTTCCACTTCGCAAGCTCAGCCCTACGAATCCGCTTCTTGGAAATCTTTTCTCTCATCTTCAGAGTCTTTGCAGGCAACGGCACCCCCACGCGCGTCGAGTCGCTCATCGGGTCATCTTCGCAATCGGTGCGAGCTGGGGAGTTTGCAGCCTTCACTCTGTTTTCGGTTGGAATCTTGCCAGCCAAGAAGATCCCCAAATTATCGTTGTAGCCCTCACGGAATTTGCGATTGGTGTCACGTCGGAAGTCCCGCTGGATTTTTTTGCGCTTGTCGTGATCAGCCTTTTTGCTGACGGGATCTTCGAGTCCCCCAGTGCCTGTTTCGGCGGCATCCCCATAAGCATCCTAAGTTCTGGCCTGTCGTCATGACTAGGATCCAAGTCATGCCACCCATACTTGCGTAGGCGCGAAGCGGGGGGAAGAATACCGATGCTGCGACGGGAGATGTCCCTCTTCTTGAGGCTCTTTTCGCGCTTGCTTTTGGCCATAGGTCTTTGGAAATTTGGTAGCGTTGCAGTTGGGGAAAGCTCACTCTGAGAGGACGTAAGCACTTGCGCATTCCCTTATACCCCTAGGGCGACCGGGCCGCGCCAAACCGGGCCGCGTCAAAGTTTCCTGCCAAGGCTGTGCAGCGCAAAATTTGCCTCCCAGATCTTGGAAGAAGTTTCCGTTGACCGTCATTGAAACGTCCGCCTTATCACGAGTTACCACTTCCCTACGTGCCTTCGAGTCCCAACAGCACCGAACGCCAACGCAAAGATGCAACGAGGTTGGATCTGTGAGCTGATCGAAGGCGAGGATGGATACTCTTACCCCATTCATGGTGAGTACAAGTGCATCCGCTGCCACGCTTCTCGCCATTTTCAGTGGCACGAAACCGTTTACCGTTACATGTACTGTACACCCAAACCCTTTTTTGTGTGAAGAGAAGCTAATCCCTTATGGTACTACAGTCACCACGGTCAGAATCTCATATGCTGCTTGCCCTGTTACGAAAGGCCAGGAGGCCTTAAAAGGACAAAAGCTCTTGACACGCGGAACATTGTCTGTTTTGTGAGGGCAGACTCCCCCGCTGCACCCGCAGCCCCCGAAGGTCCCACCCCGGTTGAGCAGGACGGCCGCATAGCACCTCAGGTGATCTCTCGTACCGGTGGAAATCCTGATATTCACCGTTTGCTTAACGAGTCACTCAGACTTCGTCGCCATGCAAAACTCGACGTCAACAACGGGGCGGGTGACTGGATGTTTGGGACACTCTTCCGCCACCAAGAGACCGGAGGCTGTTGGTGCGTTACCGATGGTATTCTATATGACGAGCATAGCGCCGAGCAAGCCTTGACTGAGTATGAGTTCAAGGGGAACATTGATCCGCAGCCTTGGTTTGTGCGCAAGAGGAAGGAAGTTGCGTACGAGGATCCGGGGACCCCGTCTGTACATGAAAGCTACTACCACACGGGCGATGAGGATGACTCCTCTTCCGATACTTCCAGCACTTCCACTATCAGGGGGCGTTCGAAGGACGAGGATGAAGATGAGGATGAGAATGAAGGAGAGGATAATGAGGAGCAAACTGCCGCGGCCAGGCAGACTTTGGCTAAGCATCTCCATGAGAGGGCAGTTGAGTCGGGGTTTGCAACCACCGCGCCAGTGGGAAACATGAGTTCGACTTTCGCGTCTCACGCGCGGCCCCTGGACGACAAAGGTTTCCAGCGTGTTATGAGGGTGAATGACCCCAACAATGAAGATGATGAGTCATTCACAGCGATCATCCGCCCCGCGGAGTCCATCTACGCCTTGGACCCCGAAACATTGAGGCACGTCGATGCCGTTCTTCCCGCGTCCAATAAGGAACTGGCTGACTACTTGGTGCCGTTTGAGAAGGCGAAGTCCCTTTTCGTAGATGCGGAAGTGGTAACCTCGGCGGAGTTTGACAGTTTGAAGGAGGATTACCGAGAAGAAGCCCTTTACCTTTACTCGCATTGAAAAAAAGATCGCCTACTTGAAGAACCGCAAAAGGAAACGCGAGCAGGAAGCCGCTGAAGGAGGTCAGGGTGGCCCTGCTAAGAAGAAGGAGAAGACCGTTGTGAGGTCCCGCCTGACTGCTGCATTGATTAGCAAGGCAGCAATTGAACAACCTGAGGCTGACCATTGAGTTGGGGTAGCAATCTGGTGCTTTACTAGGATCTAGTGCGATCAAGTTAAGTGGAAAGCATATGGCTTTGAAGTTTGGGGGATCGTAGTTCATTTTGCCGTTCGTTTCAATCAAAGTTGTTCTACATTCGTTTATACCCTCCCTTGCCCATTACGTAATCTGATATACGTAGAAAAATCTCAAGAGCAGACAGTACGAACAACTCAATCAATGGAGACCGATTGTGAAAAAGATTTGATAGAGTAATCATCTTTCAATTGATGTTCAAGGGGTCTCTTACCTGGAATAATCAGGCGGAAACGTCTGGAACTAGGGTTGTTACCCGAAACCTGTAGGGCAGGGTTTACCCCGACGCACGCACAAAACTTATTTCGTCGCCACTAGGGTTGCTGCGCCTGATTCGCCACTCCTGTTTTCTATAAAACCTTGGCCGCGCCCTCCCTGCCCTTGACAAAAACCACAAACAACTGTACCAAGTCGACTTCCACAAACGCTCAAGAAGATGCCCCGCCGTACGCAGGTGCACGGTGCGTCAGCCTTCAACATGGTTGGCAATTATCCTTGCGTTTAGAACTAGCCAGGCGCCTTGCGATACCGTTCAGTGACAGTCTTCTCGTCTCGTCATTGAACGCTGTCACAGGCGGAAGACAGAAACTTCACAGAAGAATTAGACGTCGCTGGATAGGCCGAGTCTCTTTCCCCCGCTATGCACCATGCTATTTGATCGAGGCAGTGACCCTGAAGCCACTTTATTTCTTCTTGTTTCAACCTGGGGGTTGGGTGCCTAAAGCTTTCGCGCGCGGGGAGCTGGCTTGCGAAACTGTTTGGTCCGATGTATGCTGAGAGTTCCTTGAAACTGAGAATGCCATCTGAGAAACATACAAATAACTGTGGGATCCGGAATCATGGGGGCTCAAAGGGATACAAATAACTGTGGGATCGGGAATCATGGAGTCGCAAAGGGATACAAATAACTGCGGGATCGGGAATCATGGGGGCTCAAAGGGATACAAATAACTGTGGGATCGGGAATCATGGGGGCTCAAAGGGATGCTGAATTCAAAAACGGTGATGATGTTTGAACTGAGCCGTTTGCCTCTCTTTTTCTTTTAGTTGTGTCTGCCCTCCTGACGGGAAGGCTCATCTAGAAGAATCGGAAAGGAATGTTTCGTACCTTGTGTTAACCTGATCGTTGGAACTAAATGACGAGTATGTGTCGTAGTGCACTTCTTGATTACCTTCCGAAGGATCCAATGTTCACAGAAGTACGGACTTCGATGTACTACCGACAGCCCGCTGCAACGACGGATGAATCATGATGGCACGCCCAGTGTGCAGTATCGGTCCAACCCTTTGGAGCCAGCAGCTTCTCAAATCTTTAATGGCATAGCATCTCACTGCCAGACGTACAAAGGAAGACCTCTCATAGGTTCCACTGCACCATTCTACCGTTGTCGCCTTGACTGCGGTGTAGCGCTCCTTTGTTGCCACCCGGGCCTGCGCGTCTCTACGGTAACACATCTACAGCTTACGTGAGACGTTGAAGATGAAGATCAAGTCCAAGTATATCTTTCGACACCTTCCAAGGGATTTTGAAACTGAATTTACACACCCGCGCAGGCGTTGCAGAATCAAGGGCGATGTGAACGCGGTACGCCGTTTGATAGTCAATCCTATTGCTTCACCATCGCCCATTATCTTATCTATATAACGATTTGCCACTGTATGTCAACCTTTAAAACCTTCTCTTCTTCTTTGCGCCTCACTTGCTTCAAGGAGCAACCAATATTCGAAAAAGAAAGAGAGGGTACTCGCCCAGCGAAGCATCACTGCAAATACGATAGTCCACTCAGTATACGTTCATGAGGCCCGCCAGTGTCCTGTCTGAAACAATCGATGGGCGATTTGATTCAAATCACGGTAAGGATTAGAAGCATACTTGATGTCCACATTCAAGCCGTTCCCCTCGCAGAATGTGATAACGCATAAAGGGCAAGTCCTTTTACTCGGATCCTCAGGTGTCGTAACACTGGCCCTGATGGCGAGAGAGGTATAGATGAATAGCGATATACTGTCTGATGGGTCTTGGAAAACGACTTCCTTGAGCTGATCACGGCTTCCATCGCGGCAATTGCGCGGCTTTCCCTCCTTACTGCTGTGTGCGAAATTCTTCACGAAACTTTCCCATGTGCGTGCGAATCGCAAACTCCACCTGATAAAAATCCCTAAAACAACATAGATAAAGGCCTCAGAAGTCGATTAAGGGTTCAACCTGATCACGCCTATCCTTAGCAATCACGTCGTGCCGGTTTGGGCTACAAGGCCTCCCTCAGTCGCTTCATCATGCTGAAAAGGTGTTTTCAGTGTAAGAAAGAAACGCACCCTGAAAGCCGTTAGGGATGCAGCTCCGGGTACCATGAGATAGAAAGAGCTTAGATGAACATGTTGTGCAGGTGTTTTTCTTGATTCCAACAGTCTTTGAGGTTTGTGGATCCAGAGAGTGTTTTCGATGATTTCATGCACATTCATGCAATATCATGCACCCATGCCGAAATCTTTCATAATGTCACAACTCTATGAGAAATGGTACCACACGCGTTTAGAGGACTTCTATCGATTCCTTAGGGTTAACGCCCTCCCAAGCCTTTGTCTATGAAGATCGCGGGGTTCATGAAACTATCCCCGTACAGGTAGGCGGTAAAACGCGCGCCGACAACACAGCAGTATATATATATTGACTCCCACCCAGCCTGTGATGGAACTAGAATCTATGACTGGGTCTCGAGACCGGTAGGTAGGAGCCGGGCTGCGCAGTTGACGTTGCGTCACTGTATACGTATGTATGGTAGCGAGAAGAAAGCCCAGTGAAGTCCTTCTCAGTATTTCTTCCTACCATCGACTATAGCTAGCGTCTGTCCTAGCAACATTGTCGCGACTTCGGGGTGTTGATTTGCTCCTACAATGTCGATGGGTATCAATGTTGCATCGACCTATTCAGACATACGAGAAACCATAGAAATCCGAGAACCGTCATCAACCATGTCAGACATCGTAAACTGCGTGATCGTACTGGTATAACGTCTCGCTCTTCCCGTCCGTATGGTCCGTACCAGTACGTATAACCGCAACAACATACAGACTTCCATGCTCAGCTACTGTTCTCACTCCGACACCATACTCGGTATTTTCACATTCCATCCATTCTCGAACGAGCAGCATGAGTTTTCACCTTATCGTATGCCGTTCTCGTCCTGCTTCCCACACGAATCATCCATTCAATCACTCAGACCACCTGCGATTCCCAACATCATGATGGCTTCTGCACTGAAATGCTCAGCGACCATTCTTCGACTGTGGTTTTCTTGCATTGTCACCAATTGGTGTGACAGATACTGGGGTATGCAATCGATACGTCGTGGGATATAGTTGTCGAACGTCTTGATTAGTGTAGCCATGAACGACTTGGACTTATCTGGGAGTATGTAAAGGGTCACGTAATAACATCATTGGCGATGATATGATGTGTATGAGCTGCAGACATTGTCAGAACACCCAGAAGACCGTAATGTGTATAATGCATCCTGACTTACCCCATCGCCTGCACCACTCAGTCTCGAGCTACGTCCGTGTGATATGATCGGTCGTAAGTTCCCTGATCAGGTTCGCGTCATCGTCCCAGACTTCATAGCCTCTCCAAGGAACATTCAAGAAGGACTGTTTGAAAGCTTATTGCTCTCGGTACTCATCCAGGACTCATTGCGTGATCATGCCGGAGCTCTCGCGTGTACGGCCCACGGCCACGAACAAACCAATCACCCTCGACTAACGTAGCCCGCGTCCCCACAGTTGCGATTGCTGAATGACATCAGGTTGTACTCTGAAACATACAAAGGGTATGCAACGGCTCGTTTGTAACGCCTGAGGATGTTCCCTAGTTTTCGCGGTGTTGCGTTCCTTTGTTCTCACCAGGCGCGGTTTATGGCATCAATGTTGATGAGACCTAATAGGATGGACGTAAGACTTTGAAGCTGCAAATATAGTCCGGAGATGTGTTGCAGCCGTCCATCGACATGGAGTTGGACCTGCACGGCGGGCGGTGAACCAACAAAGTCGGCGGACAATGGGATAACGGCGTGTAAGGCCAGTACCTCCAGTACGCCATCGATTTTGCGTAGCTCCACCCGAACTGATTCTACGTGTGTAAGTGCCCTAACAGCATACTACTCACTAAACAAGTCATTCGAGGCAGCGTGAAGACTTAGAATCATCTCCGTCAACTTTGTGCCCCGGCTGCTCCGATAAAGCAACCAACACTCAAAGGAGAGAGAGAGATGCAAAAGAGAGTAATCGCTCAGCGAACATCACAGCGAATACCACAAGCCTCTCTCGAAAAGCTCATGGGGACTCTTAGGGATGATAGTGAATGAGAAACGAAGAAGCCGGCAGGTTCCCCTGCCGTCATCTAGAAGTGCAACGAGATCCCCCGTGTTCCCGTAAAAGAACACATAGCGCTTGTAAGTCTCTTGCCTTGGTCAACAGCCCAGATGATATTTGCCAAATCAAGATCACTCGCATTGCACTTATGCGAATGATGAGCCCCCCGGAATGCCATGGTTCAGAAGTATCACCTTCGTCGCCATGCTTCGCATGACTGTAGTAAGCAGTTTCCTTACTGACGACCTTCTTCATGAATATCATTGTCGTCATGTAAAATGGTACCACTCCACCCTTCATTACTGTCAGGTTTCCTTTTGTCTCTTCCCCGCAGCGGTGTTGGCTCCCGATCCTGTAAAGCGTTTATACCGAACGTCAATAAGTTATCACCAGCAATACCTAAGCGTTTACCCTCACGGCTCCCCGTGACTCATCGCAATAACCAGGTGCTTAAGTCCAGGGCGGTGACGGTTCGTCTCTCCTGCCAGGCGTCGGGGGGTTTTCGACAGGAAAATCTGATGAAGGATGTTGCCTTTCAATGGTACCAATACCCGCACGTTGGATATCGTTGGGCATTGTAGTGTCTGGGAGAACTACGTGAAGGTGGGGGGGGCGGTGATTTTTTATGCTGACGTGGCACGCTGGGCTCTTGACGTATGACTCATCAACCCCGCTCGGCGGATGAGTGGAACGGAGGTCTCGAGACCTGGAGCTGTGGGACGAGCGTCACCGTTGCGCCATTCACCAGAACAGTCTCATGATCGACAATGTCGATTCTTGGTTCTTCTACCCGTGCACTGGAGTAATCAGGACAACTGCAGAGTGATTTAACAATCTTCAGCTGTGGTTGGCAGCGTGTAGAACCGTGTTTTTAGACGTGTGAGTTTGGTTGTACGTTTAGAACGCAGAGCTGTCTCCAACAACCAGTGGATGTTGATATCTTACTTGGCGTAACAGTCATAGCGAGCGATTTATATATCTCAATTGAGATACATCCATCGAAAACAGTCGAAAGCGAAAAAAGAAACACATTCTATCCTACACACCATCCTGGCCCTTGAACCCGAACCTTTTCATAGGCTCCGTCAAGCCCAATGTGGAAGGTTTCCCCCCTTTACCACGATTCTTCCTACCCTGTTCGCTCCTTTTGGCTAGAATACGAAGCTGGGAACCTGATAGTTTGGCTGTATCATCAACATTGGGGACAATGTTGCCTCGACTCTTCCTCGGGGGTCTGGGCGTAAACCGCGGAACGGGCACGTCATCATCATACGGCGTATAACCGTCCAAGTGGGTCAACAGATCCATTGCTTTCGATTTCGGCGTCGTGGTAACTCTGTGTTGTTCTGCCGTGAGTGCGACTTGGGGCGGGACATCGTTGTCGCACGACAGACATTTGTACACACTCAATCTGGAATAAGGTATTAGCAACTTGGATCATCGGATGTTTGGAACGAAAAAAATGGAAGCATACTCGTGGTTGACACTTAGACCATTCGCGCTGCAGAACCGGACACCGCACGAAGGGCAATGTCTTTCATTCGGATTTACGTGCATTCCAGCGGTGATGTTGATAAAAGGTAAAGTCCGGGGCGATAGAGACTTCGGTGGGATCTTATGAAATTTTCACTGAGCCGATCATGTGGTCCAAGGCTGTTGTGCGTCTGCACCTTCGATATGTCTGCCCTCAGGCAGACAGCGGGAATGAACCGGTTGGCTTGCACCTCGTGCAGTAACAATGATGCAGGTTATACAGGGCCTGAGTTTCTCGTGGAATTTTTGTAGTGCCGAAGTGTTTCCTGATCCCTAAAAGACTCATTAGAGCTTCCTGAATCTTATTGGTATCAAGTGAGTGTGTGGTGGTAAAATGTTTCCAAAGGGCGTGCTCGAGCCATCACCGCGAAAATATGCTGAAAAAGTGAGTCAGTGTCGATGTCAAGGATAACGATCACCTAATTGTGCTTTTTCTTTTCTTTTTCACGGGGAAATTACGGCGATTTCCCAGACGAAAGTTTTTTTTCCCAGGCTTCAGCACCTCGATGCAAGGTGGCCCAAGTCGCTTCCACCAGGCATCACACAGTGCAAACGACTGTAACAGCGACTAGAAAGCAATTGATACAATCAGTAAAAGCGTCCAAGTAGGTATTGTCGTAATTCTTCCATGCGGATTAGGTCGCTAACTTCATGCCGTAGTATTACCGTCGCCGTTCACGCCACGCAATCGGGCCATTGCCTCAAACGATACTGCCAATCCCGAGTTCCGGCATGGCCTTCTTCAAACGTCATTTAGCAAAGTTAAAGAAGAGAGATGTGGCCCGCAGGAATGCTGGTTTCCTTCCGCCACTCGATCGGATGACCTGCTAAGGTTGAAAAAACGTATCACCCTTCCGACGATCGTCGCCTAAATTTCTCAAGAAAGTCAGCGGCAAGACAAGAACGACATCTGGAGAAGAAATCCCTGGAAAAACACGGTATAAAAGACCTTGTGGCAAAGAAACCGAACGATAAGTTTCGAAAGGTCAGCATCGTGAGTTTAAAGCGCAACGAAAGGCCGAAATATCGCTCGCCATGAAGGCAGATAATTTTGTGCGTGGATACATTCCTCATAAACAACGCACCTTTGGTCGATGGAAGATGCCGAAGAAGAAGTTCAAGGTCGATTGTGTCCGCTGGAAGTGGTTTCCGAGAACAAAATTTGGCGTATCACATTCTGCATCTCAAGCAATGGAAAGAAACCAGGCGGTACAAGTCGAGGCTGAAGAAGAAGGCGGAGAAGAGGAAAGTTCTTGATGATGAAATCGGTCAGCAAAGCAGGTCGGAAGAGCACGAAGGGTGCGAACGTACCAAGGTCGAGCAAGACAGTTGCGGAAGGCGTTCATCGCACTCAGTATCGCTGGAAATAGTGGTGGAGGACCCCGAAGGTTTTGCAATACGTAACGTTCTTTTCTACTATTTATACGTCAAAGAGTGCATCGACCCGTTCTGCGTTTCAAGTCGTCGCTTTGTGTTCTTAGGGTAAATCCGGCACCCCCGCGCGACCCCAGCCAAAACTCACCGCCAGACATTGAACCTCACTTCGACTTCATTCGCGCGTCCCTGTCCAAACTCATTTCTCATGTATGTATATATGTATGGTATCGTTGGTATCCGCCTTAAGGCCCATTCCCTGGTCCTACCCTCCCCTTCATCTAGATCCCATTGACCACTTCCTTGCTCTTCTTCTCTCCACCAGTAATCCCCACCTCCACCTCCACCTCCCCACCTTTCACAACACTCCTCCCCCCAACCCACACCCTCCCCAAATTCCGATCATCCCCACAGAACACCCATTTTGAAAGTCTCGTCGCTGTATCCTCATCGTCGAATATCTGGACGTTGCTACGGGAGGAAGGAGAAAGGTCAACAAGTAGTGCGTCGAACCATTTTCCAGGGATGAAATTTCCTGTTTCCTCTTCGATGGAAAGGACTTTCGCTCCGCCAAGGGTCGCGAGATGTATTACTTCCGACAATGACAACTGATCCTTACGATCGTCGTTTACGAATCCTGCGAGTCTGGAGACGGAAGTTGCGTCTCGGATTGTCGAGAGGATGGAGACCGAGTATCCGCCACTAACATCTGTCCCCAATCCAACCTCGATGCCCGCATCCAATAGTCGTCGTACCTGACACATACCACTCCCCAACGCACAATTCGATGTTGGACAATGCGCCACTCCCGATCTTCTGGCCTTCATCAAATCGATCTCACGTTGACTCAAATGGATGCAATGTGCCAAAACCGTGCGATCGTGGAGGAGAGAGTGTGCGTCGTAAACCGAGGCGTAGTCAGGTTGTTCAGGGAAAGTATCGCGGACGAGGTCCAGTTCGGAGGTGTTTTCAGACATGTGAGTTTGTACCCGCAAGTTCTCCTCGAGTGAGAGTTGGCCAAGGGAGGAGAGGAGGGAGGGTGTACATGAGGGCGCGAAGCGTGGAGTGATGATTGGTCGTACCAATACTCCCTCCGGGTCGAGGGACCGGATGTCTTGGATGGCGGCTCTGGTGTCGGCCAGAGACTGTTCTGCCGATGCCTCGATGTAGTAATCTGGCGAATTTGCATCCATGCAAACCTTGCCCACGAAAGATCTTTGTCCCATCTCCTGACACACTTCCGCCAGTACTCTGGTAGCTTCACGGTGGATAGTGGCGTAATATGCTGCTGTTGTGGTCCCGTTGCAGAGAGTAGCGCGGACGATGAGGGGATAGATGGTGCGAGCGAAGTCTTGGGAGCTGAACTTGGATTCGGTCGGAAAGGTGTATTTATTTAGCCAGTCGAGAAGGGGGAGATCGAGTCCTATTCCCGCATTTGGATATTGCGGGGCGTGCTGTCAGTGGACATTAGCATCCATCCGAGTTGGCGGAGGAGAGCGGAGCTTACGATGTGCGTATCGATGAATCCAGGGAATAGGTATTGATCTCCTCTCAAGCGGACAACTTCTCCATTCATGTCAGCACCTTGAAGGGCTTCCCATCGTGTCATGACCTCCTCTTCTGCGAGATCTCGCTCGAGGAACGCGATTCGGCCGGTTGCGTCGACGGCCATTGCGGCATTTTCGAGGATTTCGAGGCTGGTCAAGGAAAGGGAGTGAACGATTGTGCCGAGAATAAGAACTGGTCGCGGCATTGGGATAAAACGAATGGACCAGCCTGTTGGTGTTTGGTGTTCAGGTTTGATATGACGATGTCGGATCGGTTAAGCTTATCTTAGCACCGGCTGGGGCGCAGGTCGGGTGATCTGTTGACCATGAATGTCAAAGAGCTCAATTGCATTTTGTTCGATTTTCTTTTCAAAATGATGTCCTTCACTTTTCTCTTCCCGTTCATGGATCATGATGGTCCTCGATGATGTCGTCGTTACAAGCGCAACTCTAAATTCTCCGGCAACAAGATCCGAGCCACACCCCTCCTCTCGCCTGATCTTCATGACCTCGGAACCTCCTGTTCTCTCTTTCTTGGAACGATTCAATCGGTCCTATCATGCCTGGAATCAACGTCCTGACGGGTTCTACGAACGCAAACTTGGCCTTCTCGAAGGTTTGCCCCCCTCCCCGGTCTCTTCTCTGCACTTTATCGACACACGAACTGACAATGAGCCTGGTTTGTAGGAGGCTTTGACGCCAATGCACGCATGAAAGGCGTCTCCGACGTCTTCACTCTCGCTAAATTCACCGTCCCCTCGTCTTCCACCTCCACGGTCCTATCCGAAACAAATCTTCTCCGCACATGGACCGAACTACGCATTCTTCACCCTCTCCTTGACAGCGTCACAGCTACCTCAGCACCAGATATGAGTACAGCTGGATTGCCGGCCAATATCCCACCAAGTATGATGCCCGTCCCCGAAGACCTCCACTTCGTCTACCCCGGTCCGAGACACGCTGCTGAACGTGCACGGAAAACCTTCCATCGCATTCCCGGTACCATCCAAAATAATGTGGAAGATTGGGTCGAGACACGACTATTGAACGGGCGGCGGAAGTGGCTACAACAAGAGACATGCTTGTCGAGGGTATTCCTACTACAACTCGGGGAGGGGGAGTGGGCGGTGTGCTTTCATATGGCGCATTGCGTTTCGGATGGAGTCTCCGCAACTCATCTCCTCGCTGACTTTTTTCGACTACTTGCCTCCCCTCAATCAACTACCGCGATTGAGTCCGAACACCCACCTTCTCGTCGCTTGACGCCAGCACTGGAAGACTCCTACCCCCCACTTCCACCAAGCTGCAACAATTGGGGCCCCGGTCGCCGCCGCTTCTGGTGGGCAGCTCAGAAAGTCATGTACGATCTCCGCACGCGCCGTGAACGCTCTACACGCTCCATCCCACTCCCAACACGCCGTCTTCTTCCTCCTGTGGCAGTACAGCCGATTTCGAGGTGGCCTGTCTTGGTTGTCGGTCAGGACAATGTAAGGAGATTGGTGAAGGTTGCGAGGGAGGGTGGGGTCAGCATGGGAAATTTGATATATGCGATTGTTGGGACGACTATCAGTAATTACGTGGGAGAGGAGGCAGCGCGGAAGGCGGATGCGTGTCAGATTGGGTTTCCATTCAATATAAGGCCCTTTCTCGGCGGGGAGAGAAGCGAAAATCCGGAGTCGAGTATTATGTTGTCGTTTGCGAGTATCGTTGTTCCTGCCATCCCACTCAAGAAGGGGACGAAGGGGAGGGAGGTGAAGGAGGTGGTGCTGGCACGAGCGAAGTTAGTTGGGAAGCAATTCCGGGATCACTTCAAGAGCCAGGAGCGGTTGGTCTTGAACAGCTATCTACGGTCTGGGGAGCGGTTACGGGCTGCGAGAGGACTACCTCCGGCTGAGAAAGGGAAGGTGAAGGAGGGTGGGGAGGAACAGGGGGAGTTCTCGTCGATGCCGCTGGGACAGAGTATGAATTGCTCTGTAGTGGGAAATTTGGATCATGTCCTTCCTTCCACATATCCTGTCCAATCCTCCACCTCCTCCTCCCCGCTGGTCTTGGAGATCACCGCGCTCCGCATGGGCGTCCGCGTCCGTTCCGCCGAAATTCTAGGTGAGATCTGGAGGTTCAGGGGTGAGCTGACTGTTGCTGTTGGGTTTGATGAGAGTGTTTATGAGAGGACGATGATTGAGGGGTTCTTGGCTGAGTTTGACAGGGTTTTGGGGAGTGTGGTGGGAGAGCAAAGCGGGGAGGATGTGAGGGTTAGGGCGCGGTTGTGAGAAAGTCGTGGACTATCTGAAGGTGGTTTCTTGATCTATACCTGGGTTACCTGTTGAATGAATGAGAATAAAGGGGAGGAACACGGCATGTCATGACAAAATATGAATGATGATGAAGCTGATACTGATCATCTGGCACGGGAAGGAAGAATTGTGTCACACCTTGGAATGAAACGGAAAAACTATGGCAATGCTTTCAAGAAGTATACTCCACGAACGCAGACTCCTCCATATCTTCCTAACAGAGATCTATGGATATTTAAATATTTGTACAATAACCTGTTATTAAATGCGCGCGCGCGATTACATTTGCATTAATTTCGGCGCGTCTCCTAACTGCAAAGAACCACCAGTCAAACGTCACAGATCAATAACGACCAATATCAAGCAAATTCGATCATGAAATGAACCAAGAAACGCGCGGAAGTCGACCTCGAAGTCATAGTCCAGCAACCTCGGAAGTTCCGCCGTCGGACGATGAGTTTGAGGGGGAGGAGTGGTGGTTCGAGGGTGACGCGGTGACACCGAGGGCTAGTGGGCCGAAGGAGGGAGGTGAAGGCCTTTCTGGCAAATTGGATGCGTCATCTCCGCTGGATTCGGTTGTTCATGGTAAGGAGGAGGTGCGCGGGCTGGCAGGAGTGGGCGAGGGGGGAACGGTGTTGCGTTCGACGAATCTTACGGCCACCCCGCAACCTGCTGTGGAGGAAGACGAAGTTATGGAAGACGTTTCTATGGTCAATGAGCCTCTGTCACAACCTGTAACGCAAGCCCCGCCTTCTGATTCAACTCGAGACATCTTCGATCCACCGTCCTCGCCGCCTCTTGTGATCGAAGCGTTTGACGATGATTTGCGTGAGGACAAAGCAGTGGAAGAGCGTGGAGAGACTGAACTGTTTTCGTCGCAGAGTATCAGGGGGCCTGAGGAGGACAGAGAGACTACACAGACACTCGAGAATCCTCATCCTGCGCCTGGCAGTGCGACATCGACGCCTTCATCTAGCCTGCCACAGATCGTGCTTCCACCGCCAATCGTGATCGATACTGCGCAAACGATGTCACCCTCGTTGACGCCGGCGACAGTCGTGGCACCTCCACCCGTCCCAACAGACCCGACACCACCTCGCCGAACATTCCGTGCTCGAAAACCTGAACAGCTACACCCTTACATGGTTGAGCTAGCCCGCCATCGACAAGAATTCCGTCAACGCGGTCTAAAGCCGGTTCGAGTTGCAGGTTTACCAGCGCCTGAGGCCGATTCGCAGTTCACTGTCCCAGCGGAGGATGTTGAAGATGTGGTGATGGAAGAACTTCTGGAAGAGGATGACTCACAGTATGTTGAACGAGATCGGGTGCGGCGGGAACGTGTGGAACGTATGCAACGGGCTACGGGGTCAAAGTCACCACGGGGAGAGGACGACGAGGAAGATTTGCCGTCGCCGGCGAATGTGTTAAAAGGTGATGCAAGGGTGCCGATGCGCACGTATAAGAGACGGAAGACAGGCGACAATGTTCCCAAGTTCATCAAACCGACAAAATATGACAAAATCATCAATGCCGTGCATAAAGAGCTGCAACAAAATCGACAACAGCCCTCAAGGGACGGAGGTGTTACACCCGTTCGGTCGCTTCCTACTCCGCAAATGTCATCAGCAACAACCCATGTAAGCACGGCACGCCGATCACTACGCATCCTCGCATCGTCTGATAATGAAGAGATGCAAGTCACTCCTCGGCCTCGTCGTCAATCCCGAGAAGCATCGCATATTCACATTCCGAGCTCCTCTTCTGGATCTGAATCCGAATCCGAATCTCAGAACGATTCCACCGACAGAGAAAAAGCAGAGCGGGAGATTGAGAAGCTCAAACGGAGACTCCGTGGAGTACTGCCTCCGTCGTTCCTGAAATTGGACGAGAAGCAGAAGGAAGCGGAAGCAAAGGCTGCACGGGAGCGAAAGGCAGCAGCAGAGAGGGTGGAAAGATCTCATGGGAAGGGTGTGGCGAAGAGAAAGACTGGTACCGGCTTGGCAGGCAGGCTTCAGGCTGTATTTGGGGGTGGCGAGGACAGTGGAGATGATGACAACGTCTCTGTTACCACTGCACGTTTGGTAGTGACCGCTGCTTCTCGGTCTGCCCAAACTCCGAGAAGGGTGCTTCCGGAACCCATTGTGCTGGACGACGATGATAGTATGATGGAAGAAGACATTATTGACAATATGTGGGTGAAGCCTACACAACGTCGTTCGACGCAGTCCAGGAAGTCAGGATCTGGACCGAAACGTTCCGCACCGAAGAAACAGTTCAACAAGCTCCAAGACCATGGCTTCTCCCGCAAGTCTTCAAAGAATGAGAAGTCTCGGCATGCTAGTCATCTTTCAAGGGGCTCGAAGGATGTGACGCAAAAGAGACGAAGATCTAGAACGCCGGCGTTTAGTATCGTTGACGCCTGTGCGAGGCATATTGAGGAAACTGGGCGGTCACCCCCTCCCTTTATGAAGATCGCCAAGCGTGTCGCAGCGAAGCGCAAGGATCAAGGCCGGACTACACTAAGAGGCAAGCAGTTTCGATTTACCGATGGGGACGAACAGGAGTCAGTCCTTCACGTCCTGCGACAGTGGAAGGAAGGACGTTTGAGCCGTCCTGACTGGCAGGACGCCAATGCAACTGGGACTCTTTCGCGACCTGAGGTTGCTAAATCCGTCATGGAGAATGATCTTGTCCAGCGCCGTCAAGTTGTAGTCCCTGCGCGGGCTCGGCAGGCGCAGTTGCCCTTCCACCCACTGGACGACGGCATCGACTCGGATCAAATGGAAGCGCATGCAACGGTGGTAGACGTCGGTATCAATCGACAGGAGCCTGGCGTCCGACGTCCTTCACCCATACCTCAACCCCGCTTGCAGAAGAGCATGCAACCTGCTCAATTGGAACACGAATCTGGTGAATATGCCATTAGACCTCGCAAATTTACCCAACACCATCCTCGACCCCAAGCAAGGCTCAACAATATTGAGAAGGTCAGTAAGTGGCTTGCCACTGCATCGCCAGCCGGACCTCCTGATGCCATGGGACCTCCAGCGCCGCCTTTTGTTGCGGGACATCCCGCTATGTCGACTCAAGCCACTCTTCCAGACCATGCTATTGCTCGAGCTGCTGCTGTCGTTGTCGTTGCACCTATACCAAAGCGTCGAGTAAGGAAGAAAGTTCAGGCGGAGCGCCGCGACATTCATCAGTTCGACGGCATGAGGTTACCTAAACCTGACCGCGGATCGACTCGTTTCGAGCCTTCTGTCCCAGTCATAGCTCAAGACCCTGCCACAGCTATATCTGTGCGTCAACTAGCTTTAAACGATTACTGGTTCACCAACCAGACCTTCTCGATTACCTTTGACGTTCTTCCGGTCAAAGTTGGTACACGCCTTGATCCCACCTCCTTCGTTGGTAGTGGCGAGCTTCACGAGGCGCTGACCGCTCACTGTAAGCCAAATGATCGGTCACTATCAGCAGGACATGTCACGTTTGGCGACGAGGTATACGACATGTATGACTCTACAGCTTCCGTTGCTGCCCGGTTCGAAATCGGATTCAGGTTCCTTGTCGACTCGTTGCTTGAGTCCCGTTCTGAGTTGGCAACCGAAGCCGAACCCTTCCTGCGTTTCGTGGCCAAATATATCGGCACACGCCTATCTATGGCTCGTTCTGAAGAGGTAGCCACCTTTGGCCAGGCCCTCCTTCGCTCAGTTGAGTCAGCTTTGGACCGTATCCTCACATCGGTATTCGCAGATAGAGTCGATTATCAACTCTCTGCACACCGTACTGGTTTACAATTTCTCCAATTCTGCCTGGTATGGAGTTACCAGCTTTCAAGGTTGTCTTCTCACGATAGTGATTGTCCCATTTCGCTTGGTGCGGAGAGAGCGCTTGACCGCTTTGGCCGGCACCTCCTTCAGCTGCTTCTTACATCAGGCATGAATGAAGTCCAGAACATATTACGCAGGCTCCGTTCCTCTAATGCCACATCTGTTGCTGGAGATACCTTGCCCCTACAGCTATGGCTAACTGTGATTCATGTGTTTGATGACTGTCAGACCTTTGCTCGCGGTACCTTGCCAGCTTTTTGGGACCTACTTAATGACATACTGCATGTCGAGACCAAGGTTGAAGCTGCTGCTGGGAACGAGTGGCGCTTACGTGAACGTGCTTGGTTCACCATTGCCAACATATGCCCTCTGTACCAGTTCAGCGATCTCGGCGTAACAGGCCCACCACCTGGCACGTCCAATTGGTCTTATCTGGTAAGCTTGTTAAACGACTTCTTCGGCAAGGGGGATCTGTCTCTAAAAGCGGCTGCGCTTGAGCCCTATTACCGTGCTCTCATCGGTCGTTGTCATACACTAGTCAGGCAATGGAATTGGAAAACGAGCAAGGATGTGCTCGTGCTATTCTACAACTTCTTCAGTGCGCGAGGTTTTGCTGGCGTTGATGAACACGACCTACATGACTTCCCCATGTTCCTCCAGAGGCTTGACGTGAACCCAAGCGTGGAGATTGATGCCTCTGACACGAGCTTTCATATCTTCCTCAAGGTAGTTGTTCTAGCGTTCCGTCAGCTTCAGGCTATCGAGACTCCGCAAGCGAAAAAAGCGCTTCGACTCCTGGCGTCGCGTCTTACTCCGTTGGGTGATCGGCGACAGCAGTACGCTAGTGACAAGGAGTTCTCCATTGCGGACTTCATCTCATTGGAGAACCACTATGCTCTTCTCATCACATTATACTATGCGACCCCAGAAGAAGTCCGTCCTCCTATCGAAAGCATGCAGGATCTGGTCATCATTGAGAACGCTCATTGCAAAGCTCGTCTCGTGAGCGTGAAGGCATGGTCGCATGTGGTGCGTCTTCGAATTGCGCGTGGGGAGGATCTGACTGAGAGTATGGGCTGGTTGGAGTTGATTTTGCGTAAAACTGCTGAAGAGTATCGGAACATCAAGCGAGACACGCGGCTGGTTGCAGAGGGTGTTGCTGCCTGGGAGGCCTCTACCCGCGATCGAGTCGTTCGGTTCAATCTGACGCAGTTGGAGAATGTTATGATCGTTGCTTTGAAATGTGTCAGAGGTCTTGTGTCGACGTTCTGTGAGTCAAAGCCGGAAGTCATGCCGTGCCTTCTTATTAAGCCGACGACTTCGGATATCTTTGCATCGTCGTTCTCGCAACCGGATGCAGTGGTTCTGCAGGCGCTGGGTCTTCTGCGGGATGTGCTGCAGTGCTCAGCTTCGACCGCTTCACTATCTGCCGCCGTTCAGGCTCCGCTACCGGAAGAAGACAGCCAGGATTATGGAGATGTTTCTTTTCTTGAGGAGTTTGCTGCGGTTGAAGCAGGAGTGGTCCCGTCTGAAGCTTCTGCACTGCTGAAGCAAGTCAACGAGGTTTGGTCACCACAGCTTTTCCAGATGTTGTCGAACTATTTCGGTGCCGATAACGAGGTATCTGATAATGCTATCCATGACACAGTCAAGACGTGGCTATACTGCGCGCGGCTTCTTGTACAACACAATTTGCGTACTTGGGTAAGCTATCTTGAAGGAGGTGCAGAGGCGTGGCCTCGTCTGGGGGATGTTCCAAGGAAACGCGCTGTCAGCAATATCTTCTTTTCGACCGTCCTGGAGTGTGTACCTGAGATTTATCATGAGCATCGGATGATTTTCCTGAGCTTCTGGATTTCGAGCATAGTCGAGCCAGGGCTGGCAGTTGATCAACATGTCTTTACGAGTACACTTCTCAGCATAGACACGTCTGGTGACCTTGTCAGCAACCCTCCTTTTGTTCGGCAGCTTGACGGGTCGTACTCCATCTCTGCGGAGGAGTTGCGCTCTGCCCGGGGTGCTCTTCTGTCGAGCATTCTAGAGAGCATGGGTAAGACCGACAAGGAAGAGATGAAGTCTATGTACACCGCTCTTCTCGCCACTCTCTTCCGCGCTCTCCGTGAGCACTATGCTCAGTTGACCGTAGCTAAATCTTCAGGCGACCTTACAGAGTATATCGCATTGGTGCAACAAGTCGTTGGAAACGTGCTCCAGTTTTGCAGTACTTTTGTGACCGAACGCTGCTTACCTGATCTTGTCTGGTTCCTCAACGCGGAGCACTTCCCGCAGCCACCCGAACATGCTGCATACGATATCCAGCGCCTTCGTGTCTATGCCGGACAGGATATCACAAAGGGTTTCGTGCAGGACGTCATTCATGACAAGATCAAGACGCGGTGCGAGGATGTGCTTGTGGCATGTGAATCGGACAAGCCATTCATCATTTTCCTTGCGGCTCTTTTGAAGGAGGACGAGGTTCGGGATGTTCAACTAGAGTATCTTCGGAGCCTTGTGGTGAGGGCCATCATATGCCCCTACCTGCGTCCGGAGGCCGTGGTGTATATTCCTCCTATGCTTGGAGCTTTACGCGAGGTCTATACCGGTGTTCTTCAGTCTCTGCACCCTAGCAAGTCGCCCGACTACCTGCGCGAGGTCCTGGTCGACATAGCAGACATTTTGTACCACATACAACCCTGGACGTCTGCAATCTTGCGAAGGGAGAATATGACTGTTGAAGGTGCTGTGTCAAAAGAGATTCTGCTACGTATCGCTCGCACGTACGATCTATTGGAGGTGGTATTACGCATTGTGCATTGGTGTTCATACCACCCGGCATGTGCTGAAATAATATCCATCATACGCGATCATGTGGATGGATACTTTCATGCAGCATGGTTGGTTCTTAACTGGTGGGTTAAGGATGACGCGATGGAGCTACATGGCTTTAAACCCCTGTCATCAGAATGGACCTCGATACCGGTTTCGTCGGATCATGTTATCAGGAGCGCGTATTCACGGTTTTGGAGATCTGTGAACGACAACGCTCGAGATTGGAAAGAAGACCCTTTATCCACGGGGATCTGGCGTTCTTCTTCCTCTGGTCGGGGAAGCAGGACGATATCTCTTCCACCGCGTGAGTTCCAGCAGGAAGCCTCCATCAACGGTGCATTGTTTGAGAGCGTGACGGCGTTCTTGGTCACCCTCAGCCATTGCCCCTTGAAAGGTTTGTGTACGGATAGATATTTCAGGCAAATCTGTTTCATATGGAGGGAACACACGGATCGGTTCAGTGAGAGGACGAGGGTGGTTATGATGGAACTGTTTGGAAGGATGGGAGAGGATGGCATGCCGTGGCGAGCGATGTTTGGGTTGGAAGAAGAGCATGACGTTGCGAGCATTTGCATTTGAATGATATTACAGGCGTTTTTGGGATCGTTAAGGTTTGCTTTGGCGTTACAAATGGGTGGATACCAGGTGCATTGCGTGTGTAGCAGATACTTTCGGATACAAGTGCAAAGAGAACGAGAAGTTTCAGTGAGTAATATAGGTCTGGAACCCTCAGAAAAGGTCAAATTCTAACAAAGTCTGCGCTCGAGCTCAGCCCTCATCGATCGATCATGGAAGAACCGGAGTTGTCCCCATACTGCGATGCGTCAATAAGGCATTGAACCCCCAAATTAACTTTAGCGAACTGAAGACCAACCATTGATCCCATCAGATAAATACCGAGAAATAGAGTGCGGCGTACGGAACCTATGTCGCTGCTCTAAGTGTGCTCGGTGGTGCGGATCCGTGCGTCGACGTCGTCCCTGGCGCGACGCTCGGCTACACCTCCAATATAATATCTCGAAAATCCAGATTGCAAACGAAGACGGATCAGACCAGTCGCCTCAAGTGATCCAAACCGTCATGTCAACCGCTGCCTCATCCCAGCCTTCCACTACCAACCCCACTCCCTCTCCCTCCCGCACCCCGACGCCCGGAGCAACCTTCGCCTCATCCCGTATCTCCACGACTTCATCCCAGAGCTCTACACCAGGCAATCGGAAATGGATAATTGGTGTTTGTGCGATGGATGCAAAGGCTCGCAGTAAGCCTTGCAGGAATATCCTGAATAGGGTGATGCAGCCTCAGGAGGGCGAGACCGAGAGTATGTTTGAGACTGTGGTATTTGGTGATAAGGTTATTCTTGATGAAGGTATGCACGTTCTTCCGGGTTACATAAGGTTGTGGCTGATCTAATGCCGACACAGATGTTGAGAACTGGCCTGGCTGCGATTTTCTTATCTCGTTCTTCTCCTCGGGATTCCCCTTGGAGAAAGCGATCCGGTACGTTCACCTCCGCAAGCCATTCTGCGTCAACGATCTTCCTCTTCAGCGAATTCTTTGGGACCGTCGCCTCGTACTCGCCGTCCTTGACGCCATAAAGGTACCCACGCCCTACCGTGTCGAAGCTCACCGCGACGGAGGCCCGCGCATCGAGAAATCCCTCGCCGGCAAACTTGAGCGAGTCCTGGGTTTCAAGATCGAAAAGAGGAAGGATAGTGTTGTGGAGATGATTGATGAGGATACACTTTCCGTCGATGGAAAGACGATCAAGAAGCCTTATGTGGAGAAGCCTGTGAACGGAGAGGATCACAACATTCATATCTACTACCCTAAGGGCAAGGGTGGTGGTGGTCGTCGTCTGTTCCGGAAGATTGGGAATAAGAGTTCGGAGTTTGATCCGACGCTTGACAAACCGCGCATGGACGGATCCTTCATCTACGAGAAGTTTATGGATGTGGATAATGCGGAAGACGTCAAGGTTTACACCGTCGGACCTACCTACTCTCATGCTGAGACGAGAAAGAGTCCGGTGGTCGATGGAATGGTCCGTCGTAACACCTACGGCAAAGAGATCCGTTTCGTCACTAACCTTACGGATGAGGAAAAAAGCATGGCTGCCCGTATCGCTACCGCATTCGAACAGAACGTCTGTGGATTCGACTTGTTGCGTGCGGATGGCAAGTCGTACGTCATCGATGTCAATGGCTGGTCTTTCGTGAAGGATAACAACGAATACTACGATTCAGCATCGAAAATACTGCGCGAAATGTTCCAGCTCGCGATCAAGAAGCGAAAGAACAGGATTCCGTCGATATATGAGGCTCTGAACCCCGTCCCCTCTGAGAAGAATGCATGGAGGCTCAAGAGTACCGTCATCGTTCTTCGTCATGCGGATCGCACTCCTAAGCAGAAGTTTAAGTTTTCGTTCAAGAGTCAGCCGTTCGTGAACTTGATGCGCGGACATACGGAGGAGGTCATTATCCGGAACATTGATGAGTTGAGGGCAGTGTTGGCTGCAACTGAGGAGGCTATCGCGTTGAAGAGTGAGGACATGGATAAGTTGGAGTTATTGCACAATGCGCTCGTGAAGAAGATGGACTTACCCGGTACCAAGGTTCAAATTAAGCCTGCATACAACAAGGAAGACGGGCATCTGGAGAAGTTGCAGCTTATCTTGAAGTGGGGTGGTGAGTTTACGCATTCGGCTCTTTACCAATCGAAGGAGCTTGGAGACAGTATGAGGAAGGATATGCTTCTTATGAACAAGAAGATCTTGGATGATGTCAGGGTTTATACTTCGTCGGAGAGGCGTGTCACGACTTCAGCTGAGATCTTTGCGTCTGCGTTTTTGGAGAAGGAGAAGCTTGAGGAGGGGTTCCTTACCGTTAGAAAGGATCTGTTGGATGACTCGAACGCGGCCAAGGATATGATGGACAAGGTCAAGAAGAAGCTCAAGTCTCTTCTTCGTCTCGGTATGGATGCTGTTGGCGAGTTTGCGTGGCCCAAGGACGTGCCTGAGCCCACTGTTGTCATGTCCCAAGTCGTCGAGCTCATGAAGTTCCACCGCGCAGTCCTTCGCCAGAACTTTGCGAGCATGAACGAAGAGCAACTCTTCAAACTCCAGAACAAGTGGTGCTGTGCCGAAGACCCCGCTCTCTTCCGCGAACGATGGGAGAAGTTGTTTGTGGAGTTTTGTGATACGGATAAGGTTGATCCTAGCAAGATCTCTGAGTTGTACGATACGATGAAGTACGATGCCCTTCACAACCGTCCGTTCTTAGAGAACATATTTTTGCCGCAGGATGATTCCGGTTTGGGTGATTCCACAGACTCCACCACGTCCCGACAAAACTCCGAGATGGGTAATAGGTGGTACGCGAAGAAGGAGTCCGTGGACAAGGAACGCACAAACGAGAACCCGAGGTTGAAGAGGCTGAGGGAGCTCTACCGCTTGAGCAAGATCTTGTTCGACTATGTCTCACCGCAGGAGTATGGGATTACGGGTGATGAAAAGTTGGATATTGGGTTGTTGACGAGTATGCCGTTGTTGAAGCAGATCATCTGTGATTTGCAGGAGGCGAAGAAGAGCGATCATGAACAGGCGTTTGTTTACGTCACGAAAGGTACAAAGTGTGTGAGCTCTTAATTTTTGAAGAGAAACTAACATGCTCTGTACAGAATCTCATATCTGGACTCTGCTCAACATCATCTACGCCACGCTCAACAACAACCAGATCCCGACACGTATCGCACGGAACGAGATCCCCGAACTCGACTACCTGACTCAAATCAACTTCGAGATGTACGAGCGCACCCCTGTTCACTCCCTCGGCGACCTGAAGGAGTACTCCATGAAGATCACTCTCTCCCCCGGGGCCCACTCTCCCGACCCCCTCGACCTTCAACTCGACGCCAAGCACTGCATCTCCTGCCAGCCAAGGAAAGCATTGACGAGACATCTGGATGTAGGACATTTGATCAAGATGTTTGAGAATACGTTCAACCGGGTCGAGTTGCCGAAGAGGTTCATTCCTGTGAGTTTGAGTGCGAGTATTCATGAGGATAGGGATGAGGTCGAGTACGATGTCGTATAGATTACTTAGGAATCCCCATTCTGTATGATCATTGAAGCTGCGAGCAGAGCCGGTAGAAGGGTTGCTCGACTGCCGGTACCGGTGACGCACTTTCACATGCTCGGCACCCTCCCTATATAAACACGAGCATCCTACCGTCCTCCTCCTCTTCCCCATGAGGAATCCTACCATCCTTCTCTAGATTGAACAACGCCCAAGATGATCGACCACCTCCTCGGCCGTCCCTCAACAGACCTCAAACGCCTCCAAGTCCTCCTCGTCGCCCTCTCCTGGCTCGTCTTCCTGAGAAAAGGCCACCCAAACGGCCCACCCCTCCTCCGACGCTTCTTCCGATGGCTGGGTCGGCGAGAGGTCAGGGGTAGGGTTACGAGTTGGCATGTGTTTTGTTTGACGATGACGGGGATGTACGTTCTCAAGAATCTGGATAAGTTGTTGGGATTGGGTGCGCCGGAGCCTTTGGCCAGAATGGTACTCCCCCTTTCTCCGTTCTCCCCGGGATAAATGCTAATAGTAATGGACACGCAGTACTCCCGCTCCTTCTACCGCGCAACCTGGCTCACAACAGCCCTCGACGCAGGCTTCTGGACAGCCGCAAAACTAAACCCAGAATGGCTCCGCGATATAGCAAGTCTCATCTTCAGCGCCTACTACCTCATCTTCGCAGATCAAGCCGACGAAAAAGTCAGAAAAATTAGGGCGATGATTACGGTGGAGCATTTGAGGGTGAGTTGGGAAAAACAGCTTAATCCGTATTTACATGCGATATCGGGGTTGAGGAGGCCGCGGTTGAGGATGCAGACGCAGTTTGTGATTAAGAGACCGCGGGGGTCGGCGTATACGACTCCGATCCGGGTTCATCTCTATTTTGCCGGGACGGCGGCTGAGTTGCGTAATGCGACTTCTCTCGTGCTCAACTTCCCCGGTGGAGGCTTCGTGGCGATGAACCCCCAATGCCACGAAGAATCACTCGTTCCGTGGGCGACTAGACTCGGTGTTCCGATCGTGAGCGTCGACTACGGCAAAGCACCCGAACACCCCTACCCCTGGGCCCTCGACGAATGCTTCGACACCTACCGCGCCCTCCTCCTCACAAAAGGCCGCAACATCGGACTCTCCGGCACCTCCAAACCCAAAATCGCAATCATCGGGGATTCTGCAGGCGGGAATTTCGCGGCGGGAGTCACGCTCATGATCTTGACGAGCATGCATGAGTTCCCGGGGTTGGAGATGCCGAGGGGGTTGGTGTTGATTTACCCTTTTCTGGATTTTAATATTAGTAGTTGGATGAGTGATGAGGATGTTAGGTTGTTGAGGCAGGAGAGTGGGAGGGATGTGTATTCGAAGGGGATCATGAGGACGAAATCGCGGTTTGGGAAGGGGAGGAGGGGGAAATCCGTTCTTGACATGGAGGTCGAAGCGGATCGGGAGAGTGAGTTGGAGCGCGAAGAGGAAGAGGAAGAAGAACGGGGTGCGCATGCGGAAAAGGAGTTGGTCCCCCCCAAAAGTCCCGTCCAGCGCAAGATGGGCACACAACTCGCCATGACCTCCCGCGTAAGTTTCTTCAACGACCGCATCATCACCCCCGAAATGATGCGCGCAATGGCAATCCTCTACCTCGGCCCCCAAAATCGGCCAGACTTCACCACAGACTACTTCCTCTCCCCCATCGTCGCGCCGAGTTCGTTGTTGGCCAAATTCCCCAAGACGTATTTTATGTGTGGGGAGAAGGATCCGTTTGTTGATGATACTGTGTTGTTTGCGGGGAGGATAAGGGAGGCGAAGAGGAGTGCTTGGCAGAGGAGGCAGGGGTTGGGGTTGGGAATGACTTCACAGCAAGAGGAGATGGATGAGAGGCAGTGGGTTGAGATGAGTCTTATTAAGGGTGTTAGTCATGGTGTACTACAAATGGTCTCCTTTCTCCCCGAGGCCCGGGGTGCAGTTGCCCGGTGTAGGGATTGGTTGGCCGAAATACTCAAAGATGATCCGAATCCTGGTGTTGGTGTCGAAGGGGGTGTACCGATGGGGAGGCGAACGAGTCAACAGGTTGAGGAGGGTTTGGAAAGGAAGATGATGCGTGCTCTTCATGGTCGTGAGGCTGCAGCGGGGAAAGCTGGTAGTGTGGAGGTTTTGAATGGGGATGGACATGGGGCGAATGATGAAGATGATGACGCACCACTGACATTCGCATCATCGCGTCCGTCGCCTTCGCCGGCTTTCCTCCCAACGGAAATCGTGAGTACGTCGCCGCCTCCACTCATTACTGCTACCCTCGAGGATAAGGACAAGGCGAAGGATCCAAGGAAACATCATAAGAGGGGTGATACGTGGGAACGCAAGAATTTGATGCAGGAGGGGGATTTGATGAGTCGGCGCAGGGCGGGGTTACTTGCTGGGTTGGTTTTTACGAAGAGGGAGGGGGAGGATGAGTAAGTCTCATGACTGAGGAGGAGTCTGGGTGGGGAGGAGAGAAGATTTATAAGGTATGTAAGATACGCCGCAAGGCATGCGGGACGGTTTGAAAGGGCGTTTCGTTCTGTTTGCTTTTCAGGAGTTGTATGAGTAGGTATGAAGGGATATTTATTGCTTCGGTGAAGTACGATCCAGCTCGTCCTGATACTTCATACCAGTTGACTTGCGGAGCGGTTACTGTCCTCTAGGCATACTGTAACGTGTTGGGCCAGCCACCACCGATCGACAGTGTAAGGGGGAACAAATCACAGGTTTGGGAAGTCACAGGAAAAACCCACCCACCGGAAGACAGATCAGACTGCTTGTCCACCCGCCCGGCGATACTACAAACGCTCCCTACCTAGCTCCGTTAGTCCCATTAGCGTAGAGTGATTTTCCAAGAGGGAAACGAGAGTCGGCCCAGCTGTCTCTCCCCAACGACAAAGAGTGTGTATTGAAGGTAACCTTTACCATACTGTAAGCCCAGAGAATATCAACCGCAACCCAGAAAGAGAAGAAATTATTTGATATGTGTATTCCAAAGACAGTGAGAACCTTAGTTCGCTTTCACCTCACATTCCGCAGGCTTATCAAACGTCGCCGGGGCCCCCTTTGCCCGATGCGTCGATACCGCTGGGATATTCGCCGAAATCCTCTCCTCAACACACCTGTACGCCTTTGGCGTCAACTTAATTACCGTATGAAGCGGCATATCAACAAACGGCAACTCCTCCTGCGGAATATTCAAGAAATAGCCATAGATGCAGCGAAGAATAGCTTGATGGCAAACAATGAAGACGTTTTCTTGGCGCTCCAGTTCCATCATGACGGGTTCGAGGCGGACGACGACGTCCCGGTATGATTCGCCGCCGCGGTAACGGTAGTTGTATTTGTCCTCGTCGCGGGCCGCGAAGTCTTCGGGGTACTTATCTTCGATTTCTTCGTAGGTTAGGCCGTCACACACACCTGCGTCGAGTTCGTCAAGGGCTTTCCATTGGAGCTTCCGGTAGGGGAGCCCTTCGGCAGTTTGGATTGTTCGTCGCAAGGTACTCGTCCAGACTGTTAGTTTTTCGCCTGGCTGAATCTGGGAAGAAATGATGTCAGGGAGTCGCTGGGCGTAGATCATGCCGCGTTCAGAGAGGGGTGCGTCGCCGCCGATTTTGCCTTCGAGGTTGAACTGGGATTCGCCATGCCGGGAGAGGTAGATACTGCGAGGTTTGATGTGGAGGTTCATGAGGTAGTACACAATCCGAGATTGGAGGTAGTCTTTGATCATGTTGATGACGACTGTATGCATTTGTGTTAGCATCCCGAAGTGATGGTAGAAGTTAAACTCCATTGACCTTGACTTCCAACGTTGACCAATTTGACATATGTCAACTCTTTCTCATCAATTGATTCATAAACCGCCTCGTACATCTTGATCCTCTCTCTGAAATCCCTCGCCGCCTCTTCGGGATCCTGCCCGGAATAGTCCGGAGAACTCAGCTTGACGTCCATGATGTTCTGCATAATCAGATCTTCATCCTCACAAACACTCTCGACAAACATCAATTGAACATTCGCCTGCTTACATAATCTCGCAATCCACTGCCGGCGCTCGCGGGTGGTGTTGGTAGCGTCGAGGATACCGACCACACCGCCCTTGTTGAACCAGTTGACCATGTCTTTAACGGCAGCCATAGCGGCCTCTCGTCTTGCTTTCTCTCCTGCTGAATTCTTCGGATCGAAGAAGGATGCTGTTGGGTGTGCGTCATGATGCGTTCGGCGGTAGGTGCCGACGTTGAACACTTCTGTTGGAATGGACAGCCATTTCAGGTATCGGCAGACTGTACGTTGGTTAGTCAAGCTTTGCAAGATAGAGCGACCTCGCAAGCGTACTTTTCTGAGCAATATATGTCTTTCCTCTGTGGACATGGCGAGATCAGCTACCCGTTCAACCCACGGGACGTCACCACGGTCCACATACCTCGCTGGCAACCCTACCATACAAACGCATACTCTCGAGTCCATAGAGACGACATAACTGGGACGAGCCATTGCTGATTGTTTGGTTCTGGGGGTATATGCTGTGTTCTTGGAGGTGCACTTTCAATCATCGATGGTCTCGTCGGATTAACTCGGGGGGATGAGCGCGGAGGTGCCGGATGCAGGTGACCGCATCGGCTGATGTGACTGACGTTACTGCGAAATGAACGGGCGAAGGGAGCTTGTCGTGGAAAGTGTATTTCTTCTCGTTTTTCTATTGCTAGATTCATGCTTGTTTGCCAACTATTCGTCTCATGCTCCTTCTAGATTAGGGTTGCTTTGGGGCATGGTCTACCGTTTCACGCCTCCTCAGTCTTCTCCTCCTTTTGCGCTTCATCGCTAGAATCTCTCTTCCTCTTCTCGCCAGTCGCCTTCGCCGCACCCGCCTTCGCCATAGGTCCCCAATTCTCCCTGGGGTTCTCCTGATACCTCACCAACCCATCACGCCTTCCTCCCATCCTCGCCTGCGTGTTCGGCGAAAAATCGATTTCGACGTTAGGCTCCCGTCTCGCCAAGATCCCTGCCGCAACGGTGTTCGCTCCGGGTTCGCCCTTAAGCGGGTGCTTCTTGATCCATGCACGCATCATGTCCCACAAGAACGAGTAGGGGGCATTCGTCTTGAAGGACCCACCCAGAGCATGCGAGTTCGAAACTTCATACCCAGCATTCAACAACGCAGAGATGGCCATCTTCAAAGGAATCGTCTCGGAATGCACCTTACTAGCCAAGATCTGCGGCGTCATGTAAAACGGCGCCTCAACCTCCTCAGACGCAACCGTACACATACCAATAATCCTCTTCTTGGTGTGATAAACGCGCTCATCACTCTTCTCCGCAATCTTAATCATCCTCTTCACGAACTCGGGGTTATGGAGGGGTCCACTCCACATCGGTCCTCCGAGGTGCTGCTTAAACCCACAGTGTTCACAGTTCGGCCCAACACTCGGACCCTGTGCAACATGGTGCTTCAGCGGCGCTTTCTCGGTCTTCCCCGGACTAGAACGTCCGAGGGGTTGCGAGGTATGCGACCCACACCCGGAACAAGTCCACGTCAACATCGTCTGACTCGGCAAATGCTTGACATTAACCGGACTCGTCCGTACACGAATGAACATCCTGATATAGAAATCAATCGACAAACTCAACAAAGGCTCGATAGCGCGACCGTATCGGGCAGCACTGATAGCGACAGTGTTGAGAACGAGACGGAGGGCGGCTTCGTGGGTGTAGACTCCTTTAATGGGCATACCGCCGTAGTTTGCGTAACATTTCTCCGGGTATCCACCACCGGCGAGGACAGCGAGGTCCGTACATGTGATACAAAGCAAACCATCATCCTGAACACTCTGCACCGCACCATCAATGAAAGGAGCAGCAGTACCATATGGGTCCAAATCGATCACGGTGAAGGCCTTGGAGTTGGAGTACATGGCGGCGCGTGCGTCTCCCTCAGTAGGCTTGACGATGTCGAGAAGGTTGTTGTGTGCTGCGTTACGACGAATAGACTCGACTGCCTCCGCGGAAAAGTCGTTGGCGGTAACGGAGTGGACGTTCGGGATCTCGTGCGCGTAGCGAAGAGCACGAAGTCCAGACGCAGACAAAGCCTCCAAGATCGTGAACTTAGGGTTGTACTCTCCCGCCTCCTCCGTCTCCTTAACCTCTACTGCCTCCTTCATGTCCGCATCCTCAGTCTTCGCCTCAGCCTCCTTCGCAGCCCTCTTCTCCTTATTCCTTTTCTGAATCTCGTGCTTCTCCTTCTTCTTCTCAATCCACTCATCACTCCATGCCTTGATCGCCGTGATACTCAAGTCACGGTTGAATTGCTGAATGGGGTTGTAGAAGACCTCGTTGCCCTTGGGAAAGAGGATCGTGGCTTTTCCCTCGGTGATGTGGGTGAAGTCGTCGGGGTTGAAGACGGGGTGGGAGTGCGGGGTGACGATGTGAGGGTTCATTGCGTCGCCGGAAATTTTGCGAATGCTGTGTTGAGCTGTGAGGGAGGTCGCAAGGACTGGGCGGATCAGTGAGAGCCCAGGAGCCGAGGGGAGTTGACGTCCGAAAAACCAGAGAGACGCCAATTTCGCGGGGAAAACCGACGAAGATCAACTAATGCGATGAAGGAGGCAAAGCCGCAAAGCTTATGATAACCGGTCTTGCAAACAGCTCTCGGACGCGACTGAAAAATAAAGTTCGATTTGCCCGTGTGCGCTCGCGTGTGGGGAGATTTTTAGTCTACGTTACATCGCGCTCGCGCCAATTCGGGAGAGAAGGCCGGAGCGCGATTGTCCACCAGTCGTTGGAAGAGGAAACACACAGTCGAGGAGCAAAAGCAAGGTCATTATGCATACTATCAAGATACCTGCCTACCTACGTACATAACTTCCAGCCCGAATATAAGAATTAACGATACGCCAGATTCCCACCCACTTGTCCCAATGTTCAATATCCGTCCAAAATCAGGTTCAAAATCACGCCGTCTCCGCACTCCAATCCGTTCCAACCGTCCCCTCCCTCTTATGCATCTTCCTCCCCCTTTCCACCTCCTCCGTCTCTTCCCACTCCTCCCTCTCCCCCTCACACTCCCCCTCCGGCCTCACATGCATCCAAATCTCATTAACCTCCTCCGGAAACAAATTCTTCGGGGTGCGTGGCATACGCTTCTGTGCCGCCTCTTTCGCCTTGCGCCACGTATCGTCGACGGGGGTGTCGAGGATTGAGTCCTCTTCTGAGCGGAGCCAGCGTGCGACGCGGAGTGGCATGACGCGTTTGAGGAATGCGAGGGAGGCGTTGATGTTGATATCCAATGCACGACGAGGGTCGATCGTGGCTTTGCAGAGGATGTGCATGAGGCATGGGTAGAGGAGTCCGAAATCAGATTGGTTTAGGTGGAAAGAACCGCGGACGGTGAGGAGGTAGGATTGTTTGTTGCAGGAACGGGCTTCGAGACAGACGCGTCTGACGGCTTGGTAATTTTCTTCCCAGTAGAGGAAGCCTTCGGATAGGATTGTCAGGACGGGTTTGTCGATTTTGTGGAAGCGGGATTTGCCGCCTTGTTTCTCTTCTTCGCCTTCGCAGTCATCGGGGTGGTTATCGTCAAAGATCCGTTCCGCTGTTCGGAGTCGTTCTTCCTCATCCGCATTCAACGTCTCAACAGCCTGATTCGGCGCCATCGGAATCGCATCCCCCCACGGATCCAACATAATTCCATACTTAGACCAGTCCATATCCGGATTCCTCAAACACGCAATTGTCGTCGCTCCACCGAAACTATGTCCCATACATACCGCGTTACGAATCTGCATTCGGCTTTTCCAGCGGGTCCAGTCGACGTCGAGGGTGGAGCGGGAGGAGGAGCCTGTATTGGGCTTTATGCGGACGTTGCGGGCAGCGAGGGAGGCGCCGTGGCCTTCGTTGATGAGATTGATTTGGTGCCAGACTTCGTCGAGTTCGGCCATGCGCATTTTCAACTGCTGATTCCTGAGTTCGTGGTCTGTCTTCTGATCCGGAGAAGTATCGTCTCGACCATCCTCGGGGTAGAGATATTCGACAACCCTTGCTTTTCCACCACTCCCCGGAACCGGATTCACCACCGTCCTCGGCCCAGACCCATCACGATGCTCAACCGCAACAACAACAAACCCATAACTCGCAAACTCCCCACAAATAGTCGAATAAACCGTCCTCGTCCCACCCAACCCATGCGAGAAAAACAACAACGGCAACAGCGGGAGCCTATCCTCCCCCTCCCCCTCACTCATCTTCGCCTTCGGATCTTGCCTCGAATTTTGTTCGGGTGGCCAGTGTTGTGCGAGGGGCGCATTCCTCCATGCGGGAACCTTCGTCAGCCCCACCGTCCCCATAAAGAAAGCCCACGTAAACACCGGTGACAATTTCGAGAAATGACCGTACCCAACACTCGTTTGTCCCCTATCCCTACTCAACCACGTCGGCCGACTCCACCGTTTTTTCCCGCCGGGTGGCGGGCCGCATCCTGCTGTTGTGGAGGCTGGGTAGTAGATTGTGTAGAGGACTGTTTCGAGTTCCATGGCGCAGTTACCGAATTTGTCTTGCCTCTTCGTGAATTGGCGTTTCGGTACGGGGATTTCTAGGTCTAGCATGCCGACCTGTGACTTGGTCAGTACATAGTGTCGTGTGACGATGAATCCAGGACTGTCACCTTGTAAGGACCGCTGAAGTCTGGAAGGGACTTGATGAAGGGGATACGATCTCGGAAGGTGTGTGCATATCGAGTTTTCGGCGGTTTACTCTTTGGTTTCTCGCTGGCTTGTCATCAGCCTCTATCCCTCTTCACGACATGTCACAGTGGACGCACCTTCGAGAACCCTTCGTATGAGTGGACGTCGGGATGGGAACGGGGATGAGACGGTCGAACAGAGTCATGATGTTCTCCAGTTGATCATGGAGGGGAAGGGAGAGGGAGGGAATAAAAACGGGAACACTGTCATAAACGTCGTCCTTCGCTATGTTTAACAAAGTTGCCCGTTGCACCCGCTCGCTGTGACGTCGGTGGGCGTGTCGAATCGAGGTCGTGAAGAGACAGTGAGAATTGTAATAATGTTCAAAACGACAGATGGCTTCATCTCATGTATACCCATGACCGGCTTTATCGTGCACCGAGGCTGCGTCGGTGTGGATAACCGCAACTCCACTCCAACCCGTAGATCACAGAGCAAATGGCCCTCCCCGCTCCATCAACACACCGCAATGGTCAACGACGACATCTGTTCTCATTTCTCAATGAAGCCCCACCACGAACGCTCATCTCCTTCTTCCTCTTCGGACTCATCAACAATGTCCTCTTCGTGATTATCCTGAGTGTATGCAGCACGCATTTATCGCACTCCATATTCACAGTGTAATAATGGAAATCCGGACAATAGGCAGCCCTTGACCTCGTCGGTCCTCTAATACCCAAGGGTGTGGTGTTGTTGGCAGATACACTGCCGTCTTTCGCCGTCAAACTCGCCGCACCCTACTTCTTCCACCTCGTTCCCTACCCCGTCCGCATAGTCATCTGCGTCGCACTCTCGTTTGTCGGTATGCAAGTCGTGGCGTGGGGTGCAGAGACGAATGTCCCGTTGAGGTTGTTTGGGATCGTGTTGGCGAGTTTGAGTTCGGGGATTGGGGAGATTACGTATGTTTCACACACCCGCAAATTCGAACACGAGGCGGTGTGTTGACTTGGGTGATGGCATATAGGTTTTTGCAGTTGACGCATTTTCATCCGACGTTGTCGCTTGCGTTCTTTTCGTCTGGGACGGGTGGAGCGGGGCTTCTTGGTGGGTTCTCATATCTTGCGTTCACGACCTATATCGGTTGGTCCGTTCCCACAACGCTCAACCTGTTGTCGTTCCTCCCGTTCATTTTGGCGATTGCATACTTCTTCATCCTGCCTTCGCCGACTGGAGATGGACACCCGCCTTCTCACGCACAGTATGCCCCGATTGCAGAGGATGAGGACGGTCGTGTTGTCCCCGCACCAGAGTTCTACACTTCGCCAGTTGCGAAGGATGGCACCTGGGTCGACGGGATGAAGCAACGCTTCCACAAGAGCAAGGCGTTGTTCATGCCATACATGCTCCCCCTCTTCATCGTCTACGTCGCAGAATACCTCATCAACCAGGGAGTGTACGTACCCCCCCTCCTTCCTCCCTTCTTTCCTCTTCTTTTTGAAAGGGTACTGATTGATTATCGCAGCGCACCCACCCTCCTCTTCCCCTTAGAAGAAACCCCCTTCCACAGAATCCGCGACGCCTACCCAACCTACGCAACAATCTACCAACTCGGCGTCTTCCTCTCCCGCTCCTCAACCCCCCTCTATCGTCTGCACAACCTCTACGCCCCCTCCCTCCTCCAATTCACCCTCTTCGTCTTCCTCGCGCTACAATCACTCTTTTACTTCCTCCCATCCGTATACTGGATCTTTGGGATTACCTTCATAGAAGGGGTACTTGGGGGATTGGTATATGTTAATGCGTTTCATGAGGTTAGCGATAATGTTAGGAAGGAGGACAGGGAGTTTAGTATGGCGGCCGTGGGTGTGGCAGACAGTATGGGGGTTTGTTTGGCGGGGGTTATTGCCTTGGGCTTGGAGCCGGCGTTGTGTCGGTGGCAGGTTGCGGATGGGAGGCCGTGGTGTGGGATGAAGTGAAACACTCTTTGATCTTGGGAGTAGTAGCGTAGGGAGATACCAATGTGGTTTATTTGGTTTTGGTCATTTACGGACACTACGGCTTCGACGGCGTACTGGGGACCGTGACCTGCTAAGAGACCTGCTGTGCTCCTGTCCTCATCTTCGCGACCTAGATCTCGATCTCGACCGTGACCGTGACCGTGACACACTTCTCGAAGGACTCCTGGTATAACTCTTCCCCCTCCCTCGTGACCTTGATTTTGGCGTATAACTCCTACTCCGACTCCGGCTCCTTGACCCACCATAACTCGAATAACTCGGGGAGCGTCTCCGTCCATAACCACCACCGCCAGCTCTATAGGGACTCCGACTCCTTGATCGCGCACTCGGTCGATATGAATCACCTCCTCTCCTGCCAGGCCCCCCACCCCGTCCTCTTCCCCTCCCATACCCAACCCCACCCCTCGGCCCACGCCCCGGACTAAAACTCCTACTCCGTTCCCGCCTCAGCCTACTCTCCAGCTTACTCACACTCACAACTCCCCCGTCAACCTCCGCCTCGTGCATACACTCAACGGCCCTCTCCGCTTCCTGTACAGAAGAGAAAGTAATATACGCCACGCCACGATTCACGTTCAGTTTCCGATTCATGGGGAGGTCGAGGTGGGTGATTTTGCCGTAAGGGGTGAATATTTCGCGGAGGTGGGCGGGGGTTAGGTTTTTCGTTAGGCGTTCGACGATGATCTGTGTCTTGGGTTAGTATGCCTGATATGGGGTGGAGTCAGGACGGACCTTTGGGGTGGAGATCCTGGGGGGTGGTGAGAGGCTTCGTGTCCTGCTTCGGGTTCTGGAGCGAGAGCGGCTGTAGGTGCTGTACGACCTTGTCGACCGCGACCGTGATCGCGACCGCGACATACTGCGATTGTTTGACCGTGCTCGAGAGCGCGAACGGCTTCGGCGTCGAGGAGATGGTGACCGTGACATTCGGGTTGGTGACCGGCTTGTTGGCATCGTTACAATTGCCGATGTTGTTTGCGTCGTGGAATTTAGATTCTTCGAGGGAGGACGTCAAGTCGCATCGGCCGAATGCAGGGTTCTCGTTTGGGTGCAGCGATTGTGAGAAAATTCCAAGTGAAGAATGGGCATGATGAATGGATGGCAATTGAATTTGTATTGGACGACTGCAATGGTCTCTTCATTCAGATTCACAAGCGAAGGTATGCTGTGTCCGCACCAGGCGAAAGTCGACATGGCCTCCCGACGCGCAGTGATATCTCCCCATGTCCTCCCCATATCCTGCCCATTTCGTCTTCAATTCCGTGATGTAAATGACCGTGATTCCTGGCAAGTTATTTCGCTCACGCCGCCTCAATAGCTTTCAAGCACACAATACTACACGCCCGCTGTCCCTCCTTCTTCAGAACCTTATACTTCCCCTCCTCCGCCTGGCAATTCGAACATGCATCCCTCGGCCCCGGCGGTACCCCAACCTTCCTCTCAAACACCTCGGCATACTCCGTCCCCATCCACGCTTCCGGTACCGCCAGAACTGTCCGATCTTTCGTGTCAACCCAGCGAGTTTTGGTGGGTGGAGGCGGTGGGGCGGATTCTTTAATGATGGCCTCACCGTCGGGGTTCTCTTCGTCTCGGACGGCTTTTTTCATTCCGCGCGTACTCTTTGCGCCTTTTGTTAGGAGTTTGTTGATCGTCTCTTGCTTTTCCTCTTCCAGTTTCTTCTCCGACTGGTTTTTCCTTCGACGTGCCATTTCGCTGCGTTTGAGTGCGAGCTCCGCGGCGGAGAGGTGTTTCTTTTTCTGAACTTCGTTGGAGAGTTCCATGTAGCCGCCGACGGCACCGATGTGGATGTCTTCCAGTTTGGCGCGTTGTCGGGCTGTGAGTTTTGTTGGGTCGGGAGTGCTCATCCGTGATACACCGCCGGCCTCGAGTTCCTCGTCTTCGAGAAAATCTTCTTCGTCTTCGATGTCGCTCAGGTCCTCCTCTGGCTCCTCATCCTCCACGTCGTTCTCCAACTCATCCAGGATATCGTCCACATCCTCCTCTTCTTCATCCTCGCTCTCCACTACTCTCTGACGCCGTGGCTTCGGAGGTGCCTTTGGTGTTGGCGTCGACTCGATTGTTGGTGGTCTGGGTCCGAGTTTGAGCTTGATTTTTGGTGTGGGTTTTGGTGCTGCGAATACTGGTTCTGGGGCTTCGTCTTCGACGTCAATATCCATGGCATCTGGGTCGACTTCGGAGAGATCTGAGGAGTCTGAGGACGAGAAGTCGATATCTCTCTTCTTGCCATTCTTGTTGGGGGCCGGCATGTTGGCGGTGAGGGACAGTAACTTTGATTCCTAGGAAGAGAGCCGGGAATATCTGAGCTCTTACAGCTCAGCTCGATTGATCGAGGAAAATCGCGGTTCCCTTCTTAAGAGGAGGTTCGTCGCGTATGATGTTCCCCATGCATCGCACCGCAGCAGCGCACGGAACCTCAACCTCGACACCAATTGCAGTCAGAGAACGGAAAGGTCATAGGAAATGTGAAGTGATCTCTTTGTCCAAATATCAATGCTATCTTGTCCTCATAACCCTACAGTCTTTTATGCACAGACCCGTCAACCCTGCGCAGTGGCTGCTTGAGTCCAGTTACGGTCCTTTGTTCACACACTCACCTCCACCCATCTTCCCTTGTTCGTTTCACGGGATTGAAGAACAACGCAATCTGACAAGCGCCTACCTGTAGAATGATATCCTATCTCCTCGTGGTCCCAGAGGATTACTCTTCTCCACAACATCATTCCTCACCCTCGTTTTCCTTCACTGTTTTTTGAAATGCCGCAGGCGGTATATTCACCTTGGTCATCTTTTCCGGAGCAACAACAGCAGCTGCCGGCAGCTGCATACAGGCTCTCTGCTTTTCCTTCGGTTCCGATCACCCTTCAGAGCAACGGTGGTGCTATTCCTCCATTTTCTCCAAATGCTGCAGCGCCTGTGAACGCACCAGCACCATATATGTACGTATTCCTCCCTGTTCTACTTATGCCGACTCTAACATGTGCATTACAGTGGTCTCTGGGGCCGCCTATCACAATCCTGGCTAAACCGCTGGACGGTCCTCCTCTTTCTTGTCTTCGTCCGCCTCTACATCGCCTCCAAATCCCTCTCCTCCGACCTCGCCGTAGCAAAAGCCCAAGCACTCTCAGCATGTTCCGGCGTAGAGGCTGGAGCGTCTGTCTTGGCTTCATTACCACATTACATGGCGGATGGGGTGAATGAGTTGACTGCAAGTGCGATTGAGAGTGCAGTTGGGGGGTTGGAGAGTGGGTTGCAGTTGATGATTACGGGGGTGGAGGAGACGTTGTTGTTTATTGTGAATTTGTACAAGGGGACGTATTTTTGTCTGCTTGAGATGGCGGTGGGGGGAAGTTTGAGTTCGGCTATCAGTGCTGCTGAGGATATCGGTGATTGGCTGAACAGTACGCTCGCAACCATCGAAAGTGGGATTGACTCTACTGTCGATGGTCTGAACGATGACCTGAACGGTATCGCCAGCAGGATCGAGACGGCGCTCAATTTCTTCGACATCAGCGTCGACATACCGACCGTTGATATCCCCGAGTTATCAGAGCTAAAGAACCTCTCCATCCCCTCCGCCTACGACACCGAGCTCCAAAAACTTAACTCCTCCATCCCCAGCCTCGAAGAAGTCAAGAACAAAACCGACGAAGTCATCAAAATCCCCTTCGAGGCCTTGAAAACTTTAATAAGCAACGAACTCGGGAACTTCACCTTCAACCGCTCACTCATGAGCGTTCCCGCCGCCGAAACACTGACTTTCTGTTCCGATAACTCGGATATTGATTCTTTCTTTGAGAATTTGGCTGAAGCGGTGAAGAAAGCGGTCAACACCATTATCGCCATTATTCTCGTTTTGTCACTCCTCATGATCATGCCATCCGCATTCTCCGAGTTTTGGGGGTGGAGGAAGTTGAGAATGGAGTCGTTTGTGGCAGCGAGGGCTCTCCAGATGAATCAGCCGACGGACCCTATCGATATGGTTTTGACGGCGTCACACCCGTACCAGGCTTTGCTTGGTGGGTATTTCGCGACCATGTTCGCAACGCAGAAGAACAAGAACATGGCAAGGTGGTTCGTGTCGTACATCACACATCCGCCCATGCTCTTTCTCTTGGCATTTGGGCTTGCTGGACTCCTTGTTTGTGCCCTCCAGGCTACCGTTGTCGACGCCATTCGGAAGGGTGCGCCTGAACTCGCCGCAGATATCAATGGGTTTCAGACATTGATAGAGCAGAAGTTGCTCAATAGCTCCGAGACCTGGGCAAACTCTACGAACGCGCAAATCAACTCAACCCAGACAGATTTGAACGACAAACTCTTCGGATGGGTGGAGACATCCACGACCGCCATGAATGACACCCTGAACACCTTCGTCGACGAGTTGACAACGGTCCTCAACGACACTTTCGGTGGTACAATATTGTACGACCCGATCGAGGGTGTCATTAACTGCCTCGTTCTGGTGAAGGTTGCGGGTATCCAGACTGCGCTGACATGGATCCACGATAATGCTCATGTCACCTTTCCGACTGTGCCGACGGATCTGTTTGCGTTGAGTTCTACCAACAGTACGAGTAACTCCACGACCAGCGGTAACTCGAAGACAGCTACGAATAGCACGACAAACTCCACCAAGTCATCATCATCGTCACTGCTGGGGTCTTCCGCACAGACATTATTGACAGATTCCACAGATCAGCTTGCTGACAAGATGTCAACTGTGTTGGAAGACCTGGCTGACAAATGGGAGAAATCCATTAACTTTGAGGCAAAGGTGTCTGGTGTTCTTGTAGGCATCTATTCCGCAATGATGTTGGCGGCGATGTTCTATGGCCTCGTAGTAGCAGGAAGGAAGGGGAGTGAAGAGAGGGGTGGCTTTGTGGAGAGCAGCGAGAAGGTTGTTCCCGTACTCGATATGCGTGACAGCATAGACGATGGCAAGTCCATTACGCGTGAAAAATCCATTGAAGCACCCATGGCTGGTCCGATGCTGGACTTCAATTTCGGTCTTGACGACCTCATAAACGAGAAGGACGAGAAGTCACAGACCGTGAAGGAGAAGGTTCGTGACTACACTTCAAAGAAGGCTAGAGATCCCGTTTCGAGGTTTTCAGCGACAAAGAGTTTTATCTCCAGATTCATGCGAAGGGATTAGGACACTTCCAAACGCAATAAACTTTTTGCTAGATCTCAAACTCTACTTTAACTATGAATATCGTGACATGCTCATCTTACATTACCTCCCTTATACCTTGGTTCCACGGCCACCAACAGAGGCCAACTTGTCCAGACCCTTGATCTCAATCTTCGGCAACTCCTTCTCACCAGTGCCCTTAGGCACCTCCAAGAATCCAATACCGACGAGGTATGCCAAGCAGGCACCCATTTCCTCCTCTCCGACACCCTTTCCTTCAGAGACATCCTCGCCAGTCCATGCGATGTCCTCCCTCAAAGACGCCCGAGTGTTGGAGTCGTCAAGTTCTGGTGCCTTCGTGTTGGCGGGAAGGTTGTCGAGAACGAAATGAAGAAGAGGGTACAATGCGTTGTCACTGCCCTCCATGACGTACTTCTCCAAAGCAATACGCCATGGGATGTAGTCAGCTTTCTTGGTGTTGAAGCCAAAAGTGGTGAGAGTCTTGAGGTACTCGTTGAACCTTGTTCTTGGCTGACCAGTAACGTGGCACACAGCCAAGGGTGCTGGTGGGTGCAAAGAACAAGCAACAACACAGCGAGCAACGTGGTCAACAGGAGTCATGTTGACAGTGTTGTTGATGTCGGGGTAAAGACCAAGCTGAGCAGATCCCTTGACCAAACGGAAGATGAAGTCATCGGTGTTGGTGACACCAGTCTTGGAGTCTCCAACAACGTAACCAGGGCGGATAACGCTACCAGCCAAACCGCGACGGCCAGCCTCGCGGACGAGGTACTCACCGACCCACTTGGACTGACCGTAACCCGTACCCAAGCCGTAGCGAGAGCCAGAAAGGTCGTCAGATTCGGGAACACCGGCACCGCCCTTCTCCATGACGGCATCGGACAAGTGAACGAAGTGGTCAGTGTCGAGGACAGAGGTGGAGGATACGAATCCGATAGCCTTAGGCTTGCCAGCACCACAGAGCTCAATAGCAGAGAGAGTACCAACAACGTTGGCATCCCTAAGCTTGGCGTACGGGTAAACCCAGTGGACGAGAGCACCGTTGTGAACAACGACGTCGACCTCCTTGGAGAGGGTCTCCCAGTTCTCCTCGCTCAAACCGAGCTTAGGCGCACCCAAGTCACCGATGACAACCTCTATCTTGGACTTCCACTCAGGGTTCCAAACACCGTAAGCTTCGCAAGAGTTCTGGATACGTTCCAAACCCTTCTCAGCCGAGCCAGCTCGGACGTGAGCAATGATGCGGAAGTTACCCTTAGAACGCTCCAAGAGATCACGGAGAAGGAAGACACCCAAGAAACCAGTAGCACCAGTAACGAGTACAGTGACGGTCTTGTCGAGGCTAATCTTAGGGGCAGTCTCATACTTCTCAGCGAGCTGCTTGACGAGCTCATCGGCATCGGCAGCGTAGTCGACCTCGGGCTCGGTCTGTTGCTCCTCGCCGGCGCTGTTGGCCTGGGAAGCACCACCGTCAGGAGAAGCGACAACACTGAGGTCAGCGCCGCGGATCTTGTCAACCTCGCGGGCAAGACCCTCAATCGTGGGCTCCTTGAAGACAAGACCGAGAGGAACGTCGATGACGAATTTGCGGCGGACTTCGAAGATCATGCGGGTAGCCAAGATAGAGTGGCCACCGACATCGAAGAAGTTGTCGTGGGTACTGAGTTCGGCAGGAGTGTGGGGAAGGACAGACAGCCAGATTTCGCGCACCTGCTGCTGGGTAGGGGTCAACTTCTCGCCGTTAGCGGCACCGCCGGTCTTCTTGGCGGCAGCGGAGAGCTGAGCAGTATCGGGGAAGGGCAAGGCAGGCTTGTCGACCTTTCCGTTGGGGTTGAGGGGCATGCGGTTGAGAGGGACGATGACGGTCGGCACAGCGTAGCTGGGCAACTTGGTCTTCAAGTACTCACGGACATCACGGATAAGCTTACGGTATCTCTTCAATCCCTTAACCATCTCATCATCCTCCTCTCCAACATCGGAGACAAGACCGTCGACGTCGCCAGTAGTCTGAGGAACGATGTAGGAAACAAGCGTAGGCTCCTCATCCTTGTCACGACGCACAAGAGTCACGTTCTCACGAACAAGCTTGTGCTGAGACAGGTGAGTGTCAATCTCGCCAAGCTCGATACGGAAACCACGGATCTTGACCTGGTTATCGGCACGTCCAGAACACTCAACGTTCCCGTTGGGGAGGTAACGACCCAAGTCACCAGTCCTGTACATACGGTCACGAGGACCGAGCCAGAAGTCCTTCCAGACAGCATCGGAGGGGACAGAGTCCTTCCAGTGACCTTCCTCGACGAACCAGTTCTTCAAGAACTTCTCCGCGGTCATGTCAGGCAACTGCAAGTAACCCTCGGCAAGACCACCAGCACGAACGTAGATCTCACCGATCTCACCGACACCACAGGTCTGGGTACGGTCGTTCCTGTTCACGACAAGGAGCTGAACGTCCAACATACCCTGACCGGCAGGAATGATGTCCTTCTGGGTCTGCAAGAACTGAGGGTCCTTGGCGAGGGAAGCAACCTCGAAGTAAGAGACGGAACGCTGAGTCTCGGTGGTACCGTACATGTTAACGATGAACACGTTACGGGCAAGGGACTGCAGACGGAGACAGTCACGCTTGGTGAGGACATCACCAACGAAGAAGGCGTGGTGAAGGGATGGGATCTCAGCGGTGGCCTGGGCGGAAAGAAGCTGACCCATAGCAGGAGTTAAGTGAGTAACGGAAGCGCCGTTCTCGGCCATCCACTCGGCAAGACGACCGGGAGTACCGATGTCATCAGCAGTAGGAACGAGAAGCTGGGCACCCAAGAAGAGGGGAGTGAAGATATCGCGCTGAATAGGGTCGTGAGCGATACCGGAAAGCATGGTGAAGTGGTCCTTCTCAGAGAGGCCGAAGGTCTTGGCCATCCAAGGGAAGTAGTAGGTCAAGGAGAAGTGACGTCCACGGACACCCTTGGGAACACCCTCGGAACCGGATGTGAAGGAGAGGGTAGGGGTGCTGTCAGGACCGACAACGACGCCGGTATCCTGCTCCTTCAAGCTCCGTTGCTCCTCGAGAACATCCTTTCCATCGACCTCACCGCCAACAAGCTTACCACTATCGAGAATCTGAAGAGCAGGAACCTCAGCCAAGAGGTCGAGCTCATCGGCGATGTACTTGCGGACAGTAGGCGACAAACGTCCGGCCTTGTCGAGCACGACGAGCGCACGAGGACGAGCGACGCTGAGGTAGATGTTTTGACGCGCAGGAGGGTAAGCAGGGTCGATAACGGAGAAAGTAGCACCGGCCTTCAAGACACCCATAACAGCAACGACGAGATCGACACCACGGTAAGCGTAGACCATGACGACATCACCGCGCTGGATACCCTTGGCGACAAGGTGGTGCGCAAGGACATTGGATGCCTCGTGAATGTGCTGGTAGGTGAACACGCGCTTCTTGCTGCCCTCCACGCTGGGATCGGCGGTTTCGACAACACAGGTCCTCTCAGGGTGCTCCTTGGCGTTGGCAGCGAAGATCTCATGGATGGGTCCACGGAACTCACCCCAGTTGAGATCTCTGGTGGGGTCGGGGAGGACACCCTGTTGTGATGGGGTGATCATGGAGATTGCGCCGACCTTGACTTCGGGGTTCTCAGCAGCAGTACGGACGATCTGGGCGAGCTGTTCGCAAGCGAGGGTGATCCTCTCATTTCTGAAGAGGAGTGAGTTGTATGCGGCGCGCAAGCTGACATTAGGAAGAACCGAGGATGATCTCAGGGAAGCTTGTGCGGCAGTAAGAGTGACGAAGATAGTAAGATCAGTGTTCAATCCAGTCGACGACAAGAACTTTTGCGATGGAGTGTCGGCCATGTTGTAAATACGGAGCGGAGGAGAAGTAGTATTTGGCGACGTCACACCAGCCTTCTCGAGTTGCTGCACCCGCTCAAGAACAGCCTTGAAAGTCTCCTGTCCCTCAATGGCGGAGCGGATGGTGATCGGCTCGGCGCTCTCGCTGGAAGTACCGATGCTGATGTCCTCATCGCCGGTAAATCTGAAAGCAAGGACAAGGAAAGCGGCAAGGAGGACCGTAAAAGGCGTTGATCCCGAGGAGAGCTTCAACAAGGCAATCTTGGTAGCCTCATCGAGCTCGTACGAGTGCACGGCCTCGACCAATCGTGGTGGTGAGGGTCGCGTGTAGTCTGTGATCCGCGTTAGCAATCGCCCCGACAGATGAGATCAACGGTACGTACCGGCTGGAAGATGCGACACCGTTCCCTCCGACATTTTGATTTGTATGGGTTCGTATGCTGCGTATTCTTACCTCGAACTTTTAGAGTGCTCAGATCTGCCAGGCACCACGGCCTCGATGATGGAGGGTCGGCGATACAAGTACGGTGCGGCGCGCTGAGAACGTAAGAATCTGAAAATAAAATAAACGCCAAACTCCATTAACCTTGATCCTCCGTACTCTGTATGGGCTCAAGCCTGTACTTCAAATCCTTCAACGGCTTCGTACTCGGCTTCCACGCCTCAAACTCTCCTCGGAGTTTATCCACCTCCTCACTAAAACTCGCTTCCCTGCTCACCATTGGATCATCAATAATCCCCCTCATCGCAAACGGCAACGCAAAAGGATTTTCCTTTCGTTTCTCCGCGTGGAATGGCGTGACTTTGGGTGCGACTGGTGCCGCAGTCGTGGTTTCGAGCGTATATCGGAGTGCGAGATCGTAGACCGCTTCCTCGTGATACAACCTACTATGTCCCTTCCCACCCAACAAACTCCCTGCCAACGCTGACGAAATCTCCATAATCAAACTATGATCCTTCCCACCCGCATTCCGCATGCGCATCGCGAAGCCAATCAGTCGAGCGAGGAATGGTGCGTATATCTGTCCGTCGACAAAGACTGCTCGGTAGATCGATGGATGCGAAAGGTGTGAGAAAACGGCGGAATATCTGTAAGCAAATAATTACGTCAGCGTACATCCTGCACAGATGAGCGAACACCCTCTTACAATGGCACCAACTGATCATCCAACGAGCCAACCAAACACATCTTCGCCCCACTCGCCAACACAACCCTCAACGCCTCCTGATACCTCCTCGACACCCGTCCCCCCGTATCCTGAAACTCATACAACTCCCTCGCGGCACCCCTTTCGAGCGCATTATAAGTCTTCGTAAGATACATCTCTCCCAACTCCCTAAACGGCCCCATATGTATCCCAGCCATACACAATACCCCAACCCTCGCTCCATCCCGAATGTATCCTTCCTCGACAAGTCTCGCTAATAACTGTATCGCCACGGGAGATCCTTGGGAGTGTGCAGCGATGAAGAGAAGATCTGCGGTTTGGACGATGTCGACGTACTGTAATAAGAGTTTCCAGAGTGTTTCCAGGCGGGTGTGGACGAGGCCTTCGCCTTCTAGTGCGATTTTCTCGATTTGGAGCTCTGTTCCGGGATTGTTTGTGTCAAACCAGCGTTTGACAGCTTCAGCGGCCATCGTGGCGAATTTCACGGATGTACCCGTCGGTTGACCGAGCACACTTCGGACGGCGGGGTGAGGAAAGTATCCGTGCACGCCAATACACACCGCCCTCTTCATCCCAGTCGGTAGTGCGCATCGTACTGGTCTTCCTGTGCTCCCAGCCCCGCCGTGACCGTGAAGCATACTCGATATTTGCCGCCGTAATCCTCGCGAAGGTTTCGGGGGAGGGAAACACACGTCGAACTCTGGTAATACGTGGTTTGGGGGTGCTGGTACGGTGAGCGGGGGTGGTTTCTGGCTCGCGGTACTCGATGCCCGACTCCGTACCTCTGCCATCGGCGGGGACGGTTTTTTCTGAGCTACCTGAGCGGTCGATGGCATGGGTGATGCGATTCGCGGGGTAACCGGTGCACTCGGTGCTCGGGACCTCGAACTCGTGTCTTTCACCGGCGTCATCACCGTCAGCGGCGGAGGAGGCGACGTAGGGTTCCCGTATTCATCCAACACCGGAATATCCATAACCTCATTCCCCTCCTCATCAACCCTCGTCGCAGTCCCCTCCCGCGGCCTATACCCCCTAAAGAACTGCGTCCACGATCCACTCGTCTCCGGCAAATTCCTCAACAATGGAGTCACCGGAACGCCTACAGGTTTCGGCGGGGAAGTGGATACAGAAGGAGACATGGGTTGTTTCTCGGATAGGTCGTAGTTTTCTGGTGTTGCCCACCATTCGCCCAACCCGAACCACGATGCGTATGAATTCTGCGGAGGACCGCTGCATGTTCCTGGTGTTGCATGGGATTCGAGGTCGTGGGCGTGGGTAGTGTCGGCTCGTGGTTGACGCCAGAGCCAGGATGTTACCCAACTTTGTTCTGCAGCAGCTTCCTGCGGCGGCTTAGCTATTGTCTCCGACGGAGCGGAGCACTCTGGTGTCGGTACAGGCGCTGTTTGTGCGGGTTCAGGATCAATATCGGTAGTTAGTACATCCTCGCCAGGTGCAGGCATGTCATGATCAGCCGGAGCCTGAATATGCGGCCTGCTTCGCCAAGTCCCAAACCAGCTCGCAGGTTTGGCGCTCTCGCTATTGATATCCGTGGTCGTCTTTGTGGTCTCAGGCGGCGGGACGGTATACCCCTCCCATTGCGCAACAGTCGCTGTGTCGACTGATCCGGGCTCGGGTTGAGAACCGGAGTTTGAGGGCGCTGCAGCGATGACATCTTCCAGCGTTTCTGTCTGACCAGGTTCACGGTGCCCCTCAGGTGCTGTTGAGGTCGGCTTTGTCCGCCATGCACCAAACCAAGTGCCTTTCTCCTCTGGCTTCTGTTCAGAAATTCTTGAGGGTTCGACAGCCCCAGGCGTCGCCTGGTCGTCCTGATGCGCCTGCAATTCCTCGTTTCGCACGCTCGCTGGGTTCGAGATCGCTTGGCTTGGTTCATCAGCATGACCATCAGTTGGTACGCCTGCTTCTCCTTGTACAACTGTCTCTTTCATATCGCCCATATTCCCTCCCCGAACTTCGATGACAGGCTCCTCCGCAGCTTGTATCTGTGTCGTGAGGGCCGATTTCGCTCGCCATGATCCCAGCCAACTCGCAGGCTTCGACGGGCTTTCTAGTTTCGTAGTTTCCTCTGCAACAGCATCCTTCTCCGCAGCCATCTCCTGCTCAACTTCGATCGGTACTGTCGGCTCCTTTGACGTCACACTCCCACAATCGTCCACCACCCCCTCCAGCGTCCCCGCCGTCCTCCCACTCCGAATCGATGACGCGTCCGAGTCTTTTCCTTTGACACAATCCTTTGCCTTTCTCTTCAATCTATGTGTCATATTCTCATGGATGGTTGGTGTTGTATAACCAGGATTCCCTTATCGCAGCACAGAAACACACCCTGCATCCCCGCGTCCATCCCAAACGCGACGCCGGGAGAAAACCTTATAATTATTTCAACCGTCTTCGAGAAAAATGGTCGCAATGCCAAGAGCAATGCGTCGATGGAGTCTCCTCTTCATCGGGCTCGTCGCCATAATCATCTGGACAGTCAATGGCGCTGTCCCGAAGAGACTGCGGTTCGATGGTGACTGGCAATCCCTACCCAACAGATTCAACAAGGAAGGATGGCTCTCCGGTGTCCTCCCCGGCTCCTCAACACAAAAGACCCGAGACTTCACACGAAGCGACCTCCCGTCCCTCCCGACGCGTTGTCCAGTCTACACCTACTTCGATCCTTCACAGCACGGGGCGGCCACTCTCGCGACAGAACAGCAACTCCTCCTAACCTGGCGCCGCGCATTCTGGGCCGCAGGATTCCTCCCCGCCGTCCTCGGCCCCGACGATGCAATGAAAGACCACCGTGCAATCGAGCTCGCGGCTTCGTACCCCGGAAAGAAACTTCCATCCGACGTCGCCTCCATCCTCGCATGGGCCGAGAAAGGCACGGGCGGAGTTCTCTCCGACTATCGTATCGTCCCGTTGACGATGCCGGACACAACATTGTTACAAGAGCTGAATAACTGCAAATTCGATAAACTCCAAGCATACGAATCCACAGGCCTCGGCTTCATCCACGCCTCCGCCGAATACGCAAACCAACTCGCAAACCACCTCATCAAACCCACCAACCCCGGCGCCTCAGCCCTCGACCAATCCAAACGTCTCTTCGAAGTCCACGCCGACCCGCCTCCCTCGATTGCCTATTACTCCCCCGCCAACATCGAAAACCTCGGTATCAAACCCGAGAAATTACCGGAGGTGGTTAATAGTCATTTGCATGAGTCTTGGATACGTGCGCATAACACTACGGGAATCACGGCCCTTGACCCCTTCAAGAAAAACAAACACGCTCAATTTCTCTCGCTCAGCGCCTACCGCACAGCCTACGCCCTCTCTCGGTGTCCTCCCTCCCCGCTCTCCACCCCCTCGTGCCCACCATTCCACCCAGACTGCGTGGCCTGCGTCTCAATCACCCTCACAAACACAACCAACATCCCCGCCACCACGAACGAGAAATCCCCGTTCATGGTAGCAACAATCCCCCACCCCAGAACCTTCGCCGCCCAATTCCACCAACGCACACCCCTCCCCGCAGATTTCGTCCGTAGACGCGTCCGTCGCGATTTGTGGACGACTGCCGTCACGCTCTCCACTATGTCCAAGAAGGCTGGAGCGCCGGCACGGGGGGAGGTTGTTAAGAGGGCGGTGTTGGGGGCGGATGAGGTGGTGGGGAGGAAGAGCGGGGCGTGGACGGCCTGGGAGAGTGGGTGGGATAATCTGGAGTGGGAACTCGGGTTTACACTTCCCAACTCCTCCTCCTCCCCTGCCCTCGCCAAAATTGATGCAGTGATCAAGGAGAGAGAAGACCGCTATCGGAGCATTTGGGAGCCTGTAAGCAAGGCGGTGATGCAGAAAAAGGTGGATAGAGAGACGGCGTTGTTGGAGGGGAATTCGCTTACGGATGGGGAGGTGTGGGAGTTTATTATGGGGTTGGGCGTGAGGAGGGAGGAGGAGTTGCAGAGGTATGCTAATAATTGATTGAGAGATAAGCAAGTTTTGGAGAGTGGCTAGATTATGCTAGAGTTTCTAGCGAGGAACAGATGTCCTCGCCTACTGCATTTACCATTGTAGTTTTCCCCATCCCGAGTTCTACTCCTTCTCTGGCTTATCAGATTTCGGTTCTTCACTCGTATTCTCCTTTGCCTTTTCCGAGCCCGATTCACCAGTGAATGCCTTCTTTGCCGCCTCCCAAGAGCTCTTCCATGTACTGAGCCTTTCCTCTTGAGCCTTCATGTAAAACTCGCGGTTCTGCTCAATTTCTTCATCCGCGACTCGACTGGCTTCAAGCTCCCATATGACACGAGGTTCCCTTCCCATCTGTTCCTGCTTCTCGTAGAACTCCGCTAAGAGCTCCTCATCCGTTTTTCCTTTTGGCTTCGCGTCTTCCTTCTTCTTTGCCTCTTCCTTCGCCGCTTCCTCCATTCCCACTATCTCCTTTTTCAATTCCTCCGGATCGCGCTTCGGTAATTGTTCTTCATCCTCCTTGTTCGACTCGACCTTCTCAGCGAAACCCCACGTACCCTTCTTTTCCTTGCCGTTAAGCTTTGCGTGCCACTTCCTGAGTTCGCTAAGGATGCTCGCGTCCTCCGGAACAGAACTCTTGACCTCCTTCAATGCGGCCTCGAAGTGCGCGTTTGTCAGCACACGTTCCGTGACAGGGAGGTTCTTCGCCATCGCCTCGGACACAGCGGTGAGTGCAGCAGAGATCACGACGTTCTTGAGGTCCGAGCCAGAGTAGCGAAGCGTGCGTTTCGCCAGCGCCTTCAAGTCGACTTCATCGTGGATCTTCTCATCCTTCAAGTGGATTTTCAAGATCGCCAATCGATCCTCCTCCGTAGGCAGATCAACCATAATCCTTCTCGGCATACGTCTGAGGATGGCTTCATCCAAGTCGAAAGGACGGTTGGTGGCACCCATCACGATAACACCCAGGTTCTTACTCCTGATTCCGTCCCATTCGGCCATGAACTGGTTAATTACCTCCCTATGATTTTGCTGCGCCTTCTCAGAACGCGCGGCGAAAAGAGCATCAACTTCATCCAGGAAGATAACAGTCGGGGCAATCTTACGAGCGAGGGAGAACAGGGCTTTGATGTTCTTCTCACCTTCACCGACCCACATACTTTGAATCTCACTGCCCTTGATATCAAGGACACGCGCACCGCATTCCTTTGCAACGGCTTTGGCGAGCAGTGTCTTTCCGGTCCCGGGCGGACCGTAAAGAAGCACACCAGAGATCTGATTCTTGGCGAGAATACCATACTTGAAGGCATCGGGTTGGTTGAGACGGAGAGAGATACTATTCTTCAGCGCATGAACGGTCGATGGAGGAGTGCGGATGTCGGCGAAGCCCTCGTCGATTGTGTGCGGGTCGACAATTGCGGACAGGAGCTGTAGTTCATGCTTGCTGCAGTCTGCCGGTCTGACAATCTTGGGCTCCGCGGCCGGGTGCTTTGTCCGACTGCGACGTTCCTCATCGGCCCTGAGCCGCTGGAGAAGCTTCTTTTCCGCTGCTTGCTTCAATCCCACCTCCATATCCCACCCTTTTTCTTTGGCTTCACGCCTGACTTCACGCTGTTCCTCCTCTGATAAAACGACTGTTCGATCATCATCCAGGTTCTGGCTCTCCCTTTTATGAATCACCATCTCTCGGTCTGTTCCCGTGACAACATCTTCAGCTTTATTTCGCAAGTCATAGGCACGGCTGATGTCCTCCATGTTAAGCAAAGTCCTGTCTGTTGATCCAATGGCGAGACGCGCAATTTCTTCCCAATGTTCTCGCCTCTGAATACCGTGCGAGTCGTGTAACATGGGATTCATGAAGTTCGACGCATCCATGTGAAAATCCTTGGGAAAGACGAGCTTCGGGGCGGCCTCACCAAGACCAGCACCATAAGAACCAACGACAACCTGCAGATTTCTCAAATTGATCTCGAGGGTTCGTGCCTTCCTGTAATAATCAAGGCGAGAGAAGGTCGATAAGTCTATTGGGTTGAAGGGAATGTCGAGATGTGGCTCTAATTCTTCGGTCCCCGCTTGGGGATACCCAGCCTCACTAGCGATAAGAATGTACTTGCCACCAGCAGCGCGCTTTTTCCGAATGACTTCTTTCAGCGTAGAAAAGGCCAGAGGACCGCCCGCCGTCAGCGAAAGCATTGTATAATCTCGCAGATATATGAAGACAGGACGTTCTGGGTCGGCGTCTTTTCCTCTTTTAGTGATTACAGCATCGATAGCCGCAGTCAATGTTGATGTTAGCTTGTCGTTCAGACTGAACGCCTGCGCGACAGACGCGGACCCTGAACTGGCAGCTACAAATGGTGTTGAGAAGATACGAAGAGCGGTCGCGTCCTCTTTGTGGAGATGATCTTTCCGCGCCAGCTCCTCGTAATCGTCCTCCTCATCCATTCCTTCATCTTCCTCCTCCTCAATCCCCGGCTGGTCTTCGTCACGATATCTTTGTTTGATCACATATCCCAAATCACCGAACTTGGACTTGATAAATTCGGTTAGTTTGGTGTCCCCGGGATCCTCTATACTTTGAATCATCTCCGCAAAATCGTGTGCGTCAAGCTGAATAACGTCCGCCTTGAAATGTTTCGCAAGTTGCAGCACATATCCGTCCAAGACATATATTGTATCTTCATATATAGCTCGCAAGAGGAGTTGATGCCGGTTCCAGTTGACCTTCGCCGGACTCCTCAGAAGCGTGCGTATGTGCGCTGTCACCTGCGTATGCGTCAATGGAGGTATCGATACTGGGAAAGGTTTGTGTCCGTCAAGGTCCGAGTCCTTACATGAACCATTCACCTCTTGAGGCCCATGTGGAAATTCGTTTATTTTGACGATCTGCTCGAGCGGCATGACACTGCTCTTGACGAACCTTTCCGAGATAATCGGTTTGAAATGTGCCTGCTTTCCCGACGACCAACCCGCGCGTCTTGCGCGAAGTCGTTCTGAATGTCCAGATCGCGAGGTTTTCGCAGCAGACTTGTCCGCAGAATTACCGTTCGAGGGCGTGTCATCACCGTCTGCAGGATCGTCGGATGGAGGCGGAGGTTTATGTGCTTGTAGCTTCTCTGGTTCATTCTCTTCTTTTAGTGTCGCGGTCTCATGGGAGGCTTCAGAGGTAGCGATAGTCGGAGAGAGGGTAGAGTAGAGGAGGCGCTGTGCTGGTAGAGAACGTACCAGGCGGTACTGGGACCGACCAGCGTTCGAGAGCTGCTTAAAAGCAGCACGCATGGATATCTTCAAATAGGATCCGCTTCGGATCCAGCTGTTCGATGTTCGATGTTCGTACACAGCTGCTGCTCAAGGTGCTACAGCTGATGGAGGAGTCGAGGTGTGCGCGATACGACAGGAACATGCACAAAATTACATGAGACTGCAGAACGTGTACACGGAAGGGCGTTTGTATAAAAGACCAGACTGTAACATATAAGAAAGAGCTATCCATCACGCCGTCTTTTCGAAACTGCCCATAGCTCTGAGGTATAATATCACCATCACTCATGACTTGCAATGTTAAAAAGTAAGTCAAAGAAACCGGGAAAACAGGGAAATCACGGGAATCACTGCTGCGGAGGGACACCGCCATTCTGTTGTTGCTGTGTCTGAAGCGACTGTTGGTACTGCGCCCAAAGTTGGACGTAGTTCTCATAACCACCGTATGCGGCATATGGGTCCGCACCGCCAGGTGCCTGAGCAGCAGAGGCGGGCTGTTGGGTTACTGGTGAATATCCGCCGGTAGGCTGCCCATAATTGCCGTGACCCCCGTATCCTCCACTACTAGATTGGTAGTTGTCACGGCCGTAGTCGTTGCGGGGACGATCGTAACCACCAGATTCCCGCTTCGTACGGGCAGCTTCGATTTTCTCATCAATGGCTGCTTTGGCACGATCAACGGCTTCTTGCGAACCAAACAAGGTGACTTCACGTTCGGGGTCACGGGCTTGGCCAGAGATGTTGACCTTGCAGCCGGTAACAGCCTGCAATTCTTTGACAGTTTCACCGCCACGACCGATAATCATACCTACAGCATCTGAGGGCACTTGCAGACTGATCTTCACGGAACCAGAGGGAGTGGATCGCGCAGCGGGAGCGCCAACAGTCGCTTTGCTGGTGTCGGCATCGACGATTTCGTTAATGAGCTTACGCGCAATTTCCTGACCTTGTTCGTCACCAATGAGAGTAACTGGACGCAGACCTTCACTACCTTCCTGGGCAATACTGATACGAATGCCAGAACGCTCTTGGATGTTGCGGATAGATTCACCACCGCGGCCGATGATGAGACCCACACACTTGTCAGGGACGCGCATGATACTCTGAGGTTGCTGGCTGTCGTCATGGCTATTGCTGGGCCTGGCGTTCTGAGCAGATACAACAGGACCATTGCCTGATCCACCGCGTCCGCCAAGACCTCCCTTGGCAGCAACGTTATCGGCGATGATTGCCTGCATAGCAGCCTTAGCAGCAGCACACTGGCCACGGCTTCCAGTAATGGTGGCAGTACGTCTGCCCGGATCAACGGTAGTGTCATTAGAAAACTGAACTTTCGCTCCCGTATCAGATTCAATCCTGCGAAGGCTTTCGCCTCCCTTTCCAATGATGAGACCAACGTATTGGTGTTCAACGGCCATAGTGTCAGTAATCACATCACCGCGGGGAGGAGACCCACGCCTGGGCGGGCTGATAGAGCGCGACCGTCCGCCTCCATATGGTTTGTGATCAAAATCATCCCTGTCGCGGCCGTAGGGATCACGGAAGTCACGAGGCTCACGATCACGATAGTCACGAGGATCACGGTAATCACGGTCACGGTGATCGCGAGGGTCGCGCCTGTCATCTCTACGGTAGCGATCATCGTCGTAACGTGGAGGAGGGGCACGGCGGTCATAATCATCACGAGAGGCTATAAGGGGATCAGTTGGTGCAAGTGATAGCAGAGAGTCAGATGAATGCTCACAGTAACGGTCATAATCACGATCACGGCTATCAGAGCGAGGAGGAACCTTATCAGCGGCAAAGGCTTTCGCTTTGGCGATCGCGTCGGCCAAAGACACAGCGCCAGATGATGTCGGTTTGATGGAGCCAAGGTCAATGGAACCAGAGGATGAAGCGACAGGCAATGCACCAAGAGAACCAGAGGCAGAAGGAGCAGGCAAAGCGGAAGGATTCGCATTAGAGGGTGCACCAGTTTGAGATTGCTGACCAGCTTGAGCGGCTATAGAGTGTAAGTTTGGGGATGTGTGCGGGTCACGACTGGACGCACTCAAAGCAGCAAGGACACTCGCGATAGCAGCAGGATCAGCCATGATGAATCACACAAAGAACTGCGGTGTATGCTGCACAATCCAAGAAGATGAGAAGGTTTTTGGTATGAAGTGCACGGTTGGGGCTGCGCAGGCCTAGGGTTGATGCAGCAGCTAGTGCGCGCGAATCCCATGAAGTAGGGTACAGCCAAATCACGTGTCGCACGCGTACACCACACCACCGACAGACTGTAAAACAAATCACGTCGTATCTTGCCCAAATTGAGTCGAAAACGACTGCTGATGGATGCTGTCGAACCATCGCAACGTAGGGCTTCTTCCCATGCTGCGAGTCTACGCGTTCGACACATCGTCGAAACTGAAGTCCCATCGACAGCGCCACCTAGACTGCAGGACCAAAGAAAACCTTCAACAACCTGCGACGAATCAGAACCGCTTCCCATTCCATCAGATGACATAGAGGCGTTCCAGTTGCAACCATTCGTCATCAAATTTGCCACCATTAGCACTGGGGGTAAGCCCTCGACGGAAGGGCAGGTCACCATTCTACCATCATGGGATTATGACTACGGCCCCGCCATGCTCATGAAAAAGGCCGCCAAAGATCTTTGTGACGACCCAAGCTGCCCTGACAACATATCACCTGTGGATTTCTCCATGACCATGGGTTACCGGCTGATTCAAGGTAGGGAAAAGTATGCGGTGGCGAGACTGCGCAGCGCGGCCGACTTAGAGGACTTGAAGGATCAGGTGAACGATCTACAGGAGCGCTACAGTAGTAAGAACAAGAACTGGAGTGTTTCCATCAGTCTTCAAGCGAAGTATGTCCCTCCCGACTCGAGTGGATCTTCAGATGGTGAACTTGATAATCCCGCCCGCACCCTTGGAGGACGAAAGAGGCCCAAAAAGCACAGAAACAACCCCTCCAAGCGTCTGCTGAACGAAGTGAAGCAACATTCTGAGAACTATGCCTTCAAGTTTGCTATTTTGTTTAATGTCACCAAGCTTCAGGACAAATGGGTATGTGAAGAACACGAAGGGTACTGCTGGAAGGTCCCGGGCTCAGGGAAGCACATGCAGCTTGCATAACATCATCTGAGCCGCTGGGGGCAGTTCATGGCCCTTCCCGACACCGCTGTTGATGAGTTAACCCCACCGCATACACCGACCTTCGGCAAATTTCACAGAGTCATCGTGCACGCGCCGCAGCAAGCTCCGAGACTTACAGTACACCAACTCCTACGTCGAGAACTATGCCTGCGATCTCCTCAACTCCCGATGTGCCTGCTACTACTCTGATTCCCACGGTCTTCATTGCGCCAGGACCACCCTCGAGCATTACGGATGGAGGACGCCGAGTATGTAGCAGGCTTTATGAGTTTTGTGGCGAAAAACAACCCTAGTTACACCGGGTTCAATGCTGCGCAGACCGAGCAAGCTTTTCGCGAAAATGGATTGGCACTCGAGGATTTAAAGAGGGTGCCTGCCGGTCAGACCATCCCAGGTAGCCGACCAGGACATATGCTTGCTGCGCAGCGCTGCTTGCCCCTTTGAAAGGCAAAGAAGAAGACCAAGCGCCGACTCGAGGCCCAACTGCAGTCTATGGATTCAGACGTATGTCCTCCCAGCACTCCCAGCACCCCTCCGGAGAGTATCATGCTGACAAGCTTGCTTAGTAATTATGTTCCAAGCTTTTCCGCAGAGCTGTGCAACTTTGCTCGAGTCACCCATTGGCGTGAGAGCATTCTTGCGTACATACAAGCTTAGTCAGCATAGTTCGTGAAGAGGATGAATGTTGAGCAGGAGAGAGGGGTGTCAGGATCTTTCTTTTTTTATGCTTTTTCGAACGGTACCACTCCCATTGTATATAGTCTATGTTTGGTCAAATTGTAGGCCTCTTACTCTCCGCCGGGATGTCCCAGAGTTCAGGGACCGAGGATCAAGGGAAGCTTATGATGAGTCTAAGTATGATGTATATTATGCTACAGCTACCAAGTTATGCCTTCAAGGGTGATGTCTACAGCGCTTTGTGCCCCGGCATTGCGAGATAACTGCAATTCTTCCTTCGACAACCCATATCCGTACTTTTTCATTAAGCTGACGCATTTGTTGGGAAATGCATTGACAGCAAGGTCAATCCCCTCCGCCAAGAACACATCGCAATGATCCACGGCGTAAGGATGGTCGGGGTTGCACTTCGTTCAAGCCTTGAGCATAGAGAATGTGATTTCTATGGGATTCAGGTCAGGTGAACAGGGCACTAGGTACCCGATTTGATACCCATGACCAACAATCAACTCCTTTACCCTGGATTATGATGTGTAGCACAGTTATCCATGACAACCACACTCCTAGACTACGGGTAAGGGTTGAGGTGCACCAAGAGATCATCCGCTATGAAATCGACGAATTGATCAGCATTGAAACTGCCCTGGTAGCATGAATGACCCAGCATACCATTCATCGAGAACGCGGGAAGCAAAGACCAGCGCAAACCACGGGCTAACCGTCGGTCTTCGCAAGCTGGAATACCCTTGGGAGAATACTCAAACTTTCGAAAGGTGCAACGATTGTCGATACTCTATTCGTCCAAGAAAACAAGCATATCCATCGAATAGTTCGCGAACTGTAAGGCGTGGTTTGCTCGTAGCGTAGCATTTCTCTGAGCAGCCCGTACTTTAAGCTGTTTCCGGGATCACTTGATTTGCTTCAGGTACCGCTGAATGTCGCATGGATTGATGTCGGTACAGAGCGTTTCGTTGATGAAATCAGCTGCTTCATCGTGGTATAGACTCGGGCTGTTCATGAATAGTAACTGGATATGCTGAGAGAGGTGTAAGTGTATGCTGTTTTTGCGACGGAGGGTAAGCCTACCTGCCCAACATGGACATTGTGGAAGCTCGATTTTGATGGGTAGGTAAGAGGTGTCGATTCCTAATGCTACGTGCGGCCTAGATATACCCCTGCTTTACACCTGAACTAAGCGGCTGCCTGCAACCGCACAAATTCGGCTAACACATTGATCTTTCGAGGTCTTCCTAAGCCCTCATGAATGGGCGATTCGTGGGTACCCTCGTCGTCATAGCGTCGAAGAATGTGGTAAATGGTGCTTCAGTGCTTACCGGTCCATTCTGCTACCTCCTTAGTAGTTTGTCTGCGGAGGCTGTTCTGCACGACGAGCACTCGAACCTCATCATGAACACGCTTACCGACCATTATCAGGTCCTGACATGTCCTGTTTGAGGAGTAATTGTATTTTTGCTAGGTTCACGTTTGCTGCTTGGTGGTGCGGTATGGGGCGCGACACGTGATTCGCATGACTTTTGCGTTTGGCTGTACACACCCATACATGAAGGTGGACCGTACAGCTGGTCTGCGATCGGAGGTAGACAGGCTTTCCTAGTATACAATCCCAAAATCATTGTCCTCTAATCAAATTTAAAACCTCAAATCCCATCCAATCTGAGGACCTAACCTCGGCAACTCCTCCGCAACACTCTGCACATCCTTATCACCACGTCCCGACAAACAAATAACAATATCCTCATCAGGCTTCATCGTCTTCGCCAACTGAATCGCTCCGTACACAGCGTGTGAGGATTCAAGAGCAGGGATAATCCCCTCAGTCTGGGAGAGAATCCTGAAACCCTCGAAGGCGTTGGCGTCGGTGGCGGCGATGAACTCGGCACGGTTAGTGTCCTTCCAGTTTGCGAGTTCGGGGCCGACACCGGGGTAGTCGAGACCAGCGGAGACGGAGTGCGTGTCCATGATCTGACCTTGGTCGTCCTGCAGAATGTATGTACGGACACCGTGGAGGACACCCTTCTTACCACCGGTCAAAGTGGCAGAGTGACGGAGCGTCTCAACACCATCACCACCGGCCTCAACACCAAGGAGCTTGACGGAGGTGTCGTTGGCGAAGGGATAGAACATACCGACGGAGTTGGAGCCACCACCAACACAGGCGACGACGGCATCAGGGAGCTTGCCGCGGAGCTTTTGCATCTGCTCCTTGGTCTCCTCACCGATGACAGACTGGAAGGTACGGACGATGGTAGGGAAGGGATGAGGACCGATGGCGGATCCGAGAATGTAGTGGGTGGTAGAGAGATTGGTGACCCAAGCACGCATAGCCTCGTTAACGGCATCACGGAGAGTCTGGGTACCAGACTCGACAGCCACGACCTTGGCACCCAACAACTTCATCCTGAAGACGTTCAACGCCTGTCTTCGGACATCCTCAGCACCCATGTAGACGGTACACTTCAAGCCGAACTTGGCACAAACGGTAGCAGTAGCAACACCGTGCTGACCAGCACCAGTCTCAGCAATAACCTCCTTCTTTCCGATACGCTTGGCCAAGAGAACCTGACCGAGAGCGTTGTTAATCTTGTGGGAACCGGTGTGGTTCAAGTCCTCACGCTTCAACCAGATCTTGGCACCACCGACGTACTCCGTCAGGCGATCAGCGAACTGGAGGTGACCGGGACGACCCATGTAGGGGTAGTACGAGCGGAACTCCTCCCAGAAAGCAGGGTCGTTGTTGGCCTTGATAAATTCCTGCTCGAGCTCGGCAAGACAGTCAACCAAGGCCTCGGGAACGTATTGACCACCGAACTCTCCGAAACGGGAGGGAATGAGGGTGTCGTCCTTGATCTCACCGTTCTGTGCTTGCGCAAGGGCATCCATCTGGTCAGCGAGCCCGTTCACACCCTCCGTACCCTCATGAGCCTGGATAACCTCATCAGGGTGTGCCTCCTTCTTGTTCATAGACTTGTCGATAGACTCGACGATACCGACCTCCCTAGTCAACTTGTCTGACATACGTCCACCGGTGATCTCATTACAATACTTCCTCACAACCTCACCCCTCTGACCCTCCGGCGCCTCCTCGATGACCTGAATAATCTTGGATCCAATAACGACACCATCAGCGACCGCTCCGACGGACAAGAAGTGCTCGCGGGTGGAAACACCGAAACCGACAGCCAAGGGGGTGTCCTTGGAGTATTGACGGATGCGCTCTAACAACTCAGGGAGAGCAGCGTTGACGGTACCAGAAGCACCAGTAGTACCCATCTTGGAGACGACATAGATGAAAGAATCGGCGATAGGCGCCAGGATCTTGATACGGTTCTCGGAAGTTGAAGGGGCAATCAGAGGAACGTAAGACAATCCGTCCTTTGTACAGAAACCACGGAACTTGATGGCCTCCTCTGGTGGCAGATCAACCACGATGAATCCGTTTGCGCCAGCCTCCTTAGCATCCCTGACAATTCTCTCCTCTCCGTACATCAACAGAGGGTTGTAGTAACCCATAAGAATGACCGGAACATGCACACCCTCCTTACGCGCCTGGCGAACAATGTCAAGAGTCTTGGGCAAGTTCATGCCTTGCTTGAGCGCAATCGCATTGGCCTTCTGAATGACAACACCATCGGCCAAGGGATCTGTGAATGGAATACCGAGCTCAATGACATCCGCACCACCAGCCTGGAGACCCTTCATGATCTCGACGGTCTCGTTTGGCGAGGGGTGGCCGGCGGTAGTGAAAGTAACGAAAGCGGGCCTGCCCTCCTTCTTCGCATGGTCAAACCGAGCTCTCAGATGTGCGGACATTGTTGATCCTTGTTGGTTATTTGAGTGGATCAATGGGGGATTATTATTCGAGGCCGGTTTCGTTTCGTTTTAGACTTTCGAGTCAGCGCACGCAGGTGGAACTCGCCGCCCCGCCACTACCGACTGATTCGTTAATCTTTAGTTGCAAGTTAAATGCACCCAAGTGTGCTCGATATATAAATGAGAGAAATAGCAAGTATGCGCCGTTACCAGATTTGCCAAATAATAATCCCAGATCCCGTCCTTCCTTCGTCCACGCTCGTCTCTTTGTTACTTCAGCAAATCACACAACACCCAGCCTCGGCCTTCTCCTCTTCCCTCGCAGCCGCTCCATGCCCAACAACCGGACTCCTAATCGGACTATTCACCTTTGGCGAAGCCCGTACCCCACCTCCCTCCCTTGCCTCAACAACCCTCTTCACCAACAGTGCAAACGTCTCCTCAACATTGACCCTCAACTTCGCCGAACTCTCCATAAACCCCGCACCCCTACTCCTCGCCCACCCCAACCCCTCCTCACTCGTAACCCGCCTATCACTTGCCAAATCACACTTATTCCCCACGACGATCTTGACCGGTTTCTTGCTGCCTTCGACGTCGAATGCAGAGACGATGAGGGAGTCGAAGTAGTCTAGTGCTTCGAGGGATTCGTGGGATGTGATGTCGTAGACTAGGATGAATGCGTCGGCGGTATTGAGGTGTTGGGAGGCCCAAAGTCCACGGTATTCTTCTTGGCCGGCGGTATCGGAGATGTCGAGGGTGTAGTTACGGCCGTCAATTGTGCGTGTGGTGGAGTACGAGTCCTCTGTGTTACGTTAGCGAGACCGACTTTTGAAATGTCCCGAGCCGTGTCTCGGGTGTATGCGTGTCAAAACGCGTCAAAAGGGACGTACCGATTGTAGGGTCGTACTCATCCACGAAACGACTTCGAATTAGACTCATTGTCAACGCGCTTTTTCCCACTATGCGGCCGCGGTGTTAGCTTTCGTTGTCTTCCTCCCTTTTTGAGGCGTTGGAAGTCCCACCTCCTCCGTCGCCGAGCATGACGATTTTTACGGACTCTGCTGTTGGAAGTTGGGGTTGAGAGAGGGTAGCCATTGTGTTTGCTATAGTATGGATGGCGTGCTGGGTGTTGGTGGTCGAGGAGAAGGTTGTCGTTGGCGGTGCACGCGTGTGGAATTCTGGGGTTGGCTGCGTGGAAATGCGGGGCGAGCAGTGAACCCATGAGAAGAGTCCATTGGGGGAATAGAAGCAATTGCAATTCTACGGGTTGGACGATAGCGAGAGACCAGCTCTTCCCCGGTGCTATGGAGCCACAATGATACATGCGTATAATGATTCCAAACAGCTATAGCTATCCAAGCAAGTAGCGATCGACCAATAAACTTACCAAGACCATATAAAGCGCCAATAATGCCTCCCAAATCAGTCTCACGGGTATCCATGGATTACACAGTATGCTGCCATGCTTCATGTCCTTCCTCCTCTTTTCCTCGATGGGTATCCCTTTCATGTTTTTTCCCAAGGACCACATGTTCCTCCGCACTTTGAGATTATGCCCTTTAAATTGGCCGCAATGCCTCACTGACCTTGGGTCTGGCTAGCATATTCTCGACCCACCTCCTGACTTCGGGGAATTCGGCCTCCAAATCGATCCCAATCCGTCCACACGCTCTCGCCCATGTCAAGAAACTCAAGTCCGCGGCCGTCATGGTCCTTCCGACCAACCACACCGGCTCGTCAGGGCTTGGTAGTTCGGGGTCTACCAAGGACAACGGTGAGTCATCCGAGGCATGGAGAGAAAGATCCAGGAGCTCTTCGCGACGTTCGGCCAGGCGCATCTCAAGGACAGAGTACACACGCCGTGACTCGTCGACGTAGCGCTTTATGGCGGACGGAATCCGCTCTGGGTGGAAGAACGAGAACCAGAAGGCTTGTCCTATTCATCAAATCAGTCAACATACACCAACACAAGTCCTCGATAGGAGACGCACCCTGCATAACACCAAACCCAGAAACCTCAAACATGATCCACGACGTGATTTGCGATTGAACCTTGGGGTCATCACTCCACAATCTCTTCTCGCGGTCGTACATATTCACCAAATACAAGATAATCGCACCACTCTCCCATACCGCAAAATCATCATTTGCATGATCGATGATAGCAGGAATCCTTCCATTGGGACAAATCTGCAGGAATTCTTCATTCCGTTGTTCGCCTTTGGCGTAGTCAATCCAGACTGTGCGGTAGATGATGCCGAGTTCCGAGAGGACTGTAGCAACTTTCCAGCCGTTTGGACCGCCACGGTGGGAGTAGAGGGTGACTTGGTATTGACGTGATGGAGGTGAGGATGCTTCTGACGTTGACAGGTACGTATTTCTGTCGATCGCATACATCGTCAGTACAACAACAATAAAGGGAAGAAAAAGCGAGAACGCACGATTTCTTGGGAGCAGCGGTAGAAGGGGTAACAGGCGCAGCAGAAGACGACTGAGCGATCCTCAACCTCTCAAAGTCCTTCAAGGGCGGGCTCTCCTTCATGCTCGGCATGGCTATGTTCCACCTGGATGTATGCTGTCGATGAGCTCCAGTCTGTGTACCGCGTGATTTACCCTTGGAGCTGCGCGCGCTGCAGTAGGCCACTCACGGGAGGGATACCGCCAGATGCCCCAAAATTGATCGGTGTACATTAAATACTTTCCCATTTAAAATAAACGCCAATGATCCCACAACGCCTTTATCGTAAAAGAGAGACAGACAGACTGAGAGGAACTGCCAGAGTTCACTGCGCCGTTTCAGCTTTGAATAACATCATCGTCATTGGTGTGTCCACTTCTTCGTGCGGCGTTGATACAGCAGCTCCAGCGGGTGGTGAGACTGCCGGGCCGGACAGCGAGGGTACAGGCGGCGGATTCATCGCTCCAGCACCCATCACCACAGACATGGGTGTAGCACTCCGTTGCCCATCATCCTTATTCGAAACCTTACTTCCCGTCTTCCCGACCAACTTGGCATACTTCAATCCACACCGGTTACACAAACTCCTCTTCCCATCCGGTCCTCGTCTCCACTCTGGCGTATCCCTTCTCTGACAATTCGCACATACTTTGTTGACGTCCCACGCCTTGTTCTTTCTTCGCTTGCGTTTTCGCGCTTTGAGAGTTTCTTCAAGCTCTTCCTTCAGACGGCGATTGGTAACACGGAGTTGGTGAAGTTCGTACTGCCAATTAGACGTACGTGTCGTTGCCAACTCGGCGAAGACGTTCTCATCACCGCCAGGACGGTGAAGGCCAAAGTAACTAGGCGGACGCATAGGCGTACTTCCGATCGTCATGGGCGTCTCCGCCATCGGCGTATGCAACGGGCTGCTGACCGGGTTGATGACACCCACAATACCACCCCCTCCAACACCAAGCGGACTAGGCGTCATCCCCAACGGACTCGTCTTATCCTCCGAATGCGCAGGACTCTTGTTATCAAACTTTCTCGTCTGTGCAATGACGTACTCCGGCGTCCCATTCCCATCCCCTTCACTTACGCTATCGTTTCCCGGCAAAAACGTCGTTCGAACATCCACATAGTGTCCTTTCCTGTGTTGCATCGTATGCTGAATCGTCGCACTTTTCCGATCCCTAACTTCCTCCAACGCTCTTCGTATTGCCGGTGCCGAAGATTCCGGAACATGTCGATAGAAAGTCGTACCAACCATTTCCTCCCCCTTCAAATCCAGCGTCTCCACAACGGTCTTCGTAACAAACAAATACAACCCCGCAAAACTCAGCTTACTCCAGAATCCATCAGCGTGTCCCGCGTATCTCCAGCTAACCTGGTACACCCTCCTCTCCCGTCCCGCCATGACGAGGTACTTCCGCCCCTTTTCTCGCTCGATAAGAACTTTTCCGTGACATTCGAACCAAATGTAGTTACCGTCCCCTTGTCTAACTCTGTAGATCACGTCAATGGCATTCGCCGCACTTTCCCTCAACTCCCTCATCACGGGTGCTAGATCAGAAGGGTGAACGAAATCCGACATACTCTTCCCTACCATATCCTCCGGTTCATATTTCAGTACTGACCTGCACGACGGCGAGGCATACAAGAAGACACCCTTGGGTGAGAGAACGTGTACGACGTCGTCTGAGTTCTCGAGAAGGAGCTTATCCCAAAACCGTCGAACATCCTCAGGATCCTCACCATCGTTCATGTTCTCCACCAGCGGCGTCCCACTCCCAAAGTACCCCATCGGACTCGCGACAACCGGTTGCGGCACCGGAATCGGCACAGGCACAATCTGCTGCGACTGCGCCGGCGTCATGTTTGACGACACCCCCGACCCCATCCCTAACCTCTGCTGCTGCATCTGCATCCCTCCCGATCTCGACCCCGAACTTGAAATCTCCTCCAAACTCGTTTGAAATCCCACAAAATACGCAACCGCATCCGAATCCCACGTAATCGGAATAATCGTAACCATATTCAGAAACGGCTGTCCCCCCTTCCGATAATTCACCAACGTAACCTGACATTCCTTCCCCGCCAACATATTTTCTTTCATATAGCGGATGGCTTCGTTATCGGTGTATTCGCGGCGAGTGCCGGATTTTACGCGTCCGGTGGGGGATTGGAGGAATCGACAGTTTCGGCCGATGATTTCGCGGAGGGAGTAGCCTGTTAGGGTTTCGAAGGAGGGGGAGGCGTAGACGACGGGGAAGTCGTGAGTGCGGGCGTCGACGACGTTGAAGGCGCAGTTAAAGTCGACGGGGCCGAGGTCGATGTGGGGGTTTGGTCGACTTGCCACGCGGGCAAGGATGTTGATCATGTCGAACCCGGAGGCGGAATACGCACTCTGGTACGTCGGTCCAAACGTTGACGATGGTCGATGTGAAGAAGGTATCGAAGAGGTCCGTCTCGACCCAGTCCCCGAACTCGAGGGTGTCATTTGTTGCATTGCCGACGGCCCCGGTCCTGCACTCTGTGGCATAATCGGCGGCATTGGTGACATAAGGGGCATTTGTCTTGGTAAAGGCGTTCCTATTGAGGGCAACATACTCGACAACGAACCCGGTATCGGCGTCAAACTCCCCGGTAGAATGGTGATAGGACTATACGGCAACATATCCGCATACGGACTCGCCGCAGCCATACTCGCTCCCGCCTGGGAAAACTGCGCAGTCATCGGACTCGACGCAGACGAAATTGTCGGCATGTATGGGTTCGCGCTCATGTTGACCGCAGGAGAGTTTGCGACAGTGGCGACCGCAGCGGCATTCATGAACGAGTTTGCCGATGCAATGGATAATTCGTCGGATAATCTTCTTGCGGCATCAAAGTCGAAGGGCGTGACCGGTGTTGCTGAAGCGCTCGTAACAGACTGGTATCCCATCCCATTTCTATCCAATTTCATCAGCATTTTGATCCTCTCCCAAGATTGCAGGAACTCACTGCACACTCCTCAGCGCCATCTCCGCAGCAGCTGCATCTATAACCGCATCCCCACCCACAATCCCCATCCCAAAATTCCCAAACCCAGTCGGCATCTCCGTTAAATGCAAATTCGGTTTTCTCCTCTGCCCGCTTTCACTTCCATTGGCGTCGCTGTTGCCCGGTTGCGGGATATAGTCCGACGCAGAAAGCAAACCAGCAGCAGCCGCAAGCCCACGCTGAGTCTGTTCACGCTCCGACTGAGGGGCTCTGTCCATCATATAGGCCCTCTCGAGCCTCGCAAACAGTAGACCCTGCCGTCGACGGATGCTGGTGGTGGTGAAGTTTACTGTTCCCCCGGGCACGGCACAGGCAGCTCTACGCGCAGATCAGGAGCGAATCGATCGGAGGGTGCATACTGTACCGGGATATAGCACAATCGACATTCACAATTCCCATCTTGCCACAACCATCCTAATTGTACTTCTAAAATTTAAAGTGAAAGTTTGGCATTCCGCCGCCCTGCTGCTGTTGCTGCTGCCTGAAGAAATATTGTTGTTGGCCTCCTGGTCCTTGGCGGAATCCTTGGAAGGCGTTGCCGCCTGGGAATCCGTTGCCACCGCCGCCTTGCTGTCCTTCGGGGTCGTTCGGGTCGTCGCCGTTGTCGTATCTTGCTCGTAATTCTTCATCACCGAGGATCTCCCAGGCCGCGTTGATTTCCTGCATCTTTGCGTCTGAGCCGCCTGCTTTGTCGGGGTGGAACTCCTTTGACTTCTTCCTGTACGCGGACTTGATTTCTCGTTGGGTTGCGTCACGAGATACCCCCAGGATCTTGTAGTAATCCCTCTTCTTGCTTTGCTTCAGCAATCTCTGCGCTCGTTGCAGCTTCTCAAGAACTTGTCTGTTTCCACCGCCAGAAATGTCATTCGCCTTGTTCAGCATCACAATCGCCTCATCAAAGCTTTCTTCGGCCAACAAGGCATCCGCCTTTGCGAATAACGCTACGATCGAGTCCGGTTTCAGCTTCAATGCGGCATCACAATACGGCGCAGCAAGCTTCGGCTTCTTGAGCTCAGTGTATGCTTGACACGCCCCCTCCTCAACCTGCGCCAAATACCGCACAGGACACCTCTCATTCAACATCCCATCCTTCCTCAGCCCCTCCACAGCCTCCCTAACCTCCTTCACTAGTCCTGCTTCCTCCGCGTTCGAACCAGCAAGGATCTTCACAGCCGAATTCCACCCCCGTCCATCCAGGAAATTCCGGACCTTTGCTGCATTCTTTTCCATCTTCTTTAACCCCCTCCACAGCTTCTTACAATCCTTCTGATCAGGGTCGTAATGCAGACACTTCATCCCGAGTTGTGAAATAGCCCTCGCTGGTTCATCGAGCGAGAAGAAGAGGAGGTTAGCCATGAGTACGTGCGACCGCGCATCACTCGGCTCCAAAGCAGTCGCATGCGTAAGATCACTCACACTCTCCTCCACATCACCTTTTTCCAGCCTACACTTTGCTCTCAAAATCCTCAATCCCGGATCCTGACTCGCATACCCGATTGCTATGCCAGCGTTCACGACACACCCCTCCCAATCACCCTTCTCGCTCGCTTTCCGCGCATTCAATGCCGCTGTCTCTGCTTCCCTGATTCTCTGCACTACATCCTTCGCTTTGGCATGCTCTGCATCGCTCGTCGCATCCTCCCACCGCCCCTTCTGTAAGAGCAACTTTGACCGCTGAACCCGTGCAGGCGCATAATCCCCCTTCATCTCCACCACCGCATCGAAATCCGCCAGTGCAGCATTCGCCCTACCCAAGCTCAACTTTGTCGCGCCTCTCTTGAAGATGGTCAAGTAATTTGATGGGTCAGAGGCGATGGCGAGGTCGTACTGCTCCAATGCGTCCGCGAGACGGCCGTGGGAGAGGAAAGAGCCGGCGGAGTCGAGGTAGGACTGGACTGGTTTGTCTGCCAGTGCTAGGGTTGCTAGGAGTGACAGGAGGAGCTGCCGTGGTAGGAGCATGTTGTCTCTTGATCGTTCAAATCGTTGGTGGAGTGTTTTTCGTCTCGAGAACTGCCACGTCTGTATGGCATGCACGACGCTGCACCACCGGCAGGAGCGCGATATAGGTATACCCTTCTTATCGGCCCTCCTTGTCTGGATAAAACAACAAACAGCATTCATTCGGCAGAACGAGATGGACCCATCGACTCCCATTCATCGTCCAATACGCTCGTTTGCGAATCGGCCAGATTTGCAGCCTTCGTCGAGTCCTGGCAGTTCCGTCATCTTCTCGCCGTCCGCAGCAGCAAAGAGTGCCCGCGACGCGTCGGATTGGACGCTCGTAAATGCGTTCTTATCACGAGTATTCAATGGACGAGTTGCTGAGTTTGAGCGAAGTGAGGAGGTGTTGAGATGGTTGTTGGAGGTTGTGAGGTTGTGTGAGGAGAGGGAGGAGGAAGTTCAAAGTTTGAGACAGGAGAAGAGGGAGAGCATGGAGTGGTTGAGTAATGAAGGTAGAGATGTGCTAAGGGAAGTATACAGAGCCTGGCTGAACCTCTCCATAGATGCAAGAATACGAAAAGTGCTGGACGATATTGGGTTTCCACCGAACTGCGTCGACTCGAACGGACGGGCTGCATTGGATGCCATGGCATCACTCATCGCACACGCAAAGCTTCCAACGACCGAGATATCCACCCTCATCGCCGAACTGATGTATCAGCAACAACGTGAACTCGCCTTACACCGCGCACACACAGAAGCCCAATCCCTCGTCTCAGATGTCACCGCAAAAGCAGAATCTCTGCAACGCCAACTCGATCAATTGAACAGGTACCTCCCCTCCTCGATCTCTGCCTATCGAATACTAATAGCATACAGCACCTTGTTATCATCAGCTGAGGATCTGGAAGACAAAATAAGCGAATGGTCATCAGCACTCCCCTCCCTCCGCCCAAAAACAGCCGAATATACATCCCGCTCAAACCACCTTCGCTCACTCCTCGAACGCTCAAACGCCCTACCCCTCCTGTCGCAAGCGAAGACCGAAGAAATAGAAATATTAAAGTTGAAAGACGAAACGGAGTTGTTGGAGGCGAAGGTTAGGGCGTATGGAGGCTTACCGACGGATTTGGGATTGGCGGGGTTGGAGGTGGAGGGAATGAGAAGACGAGTGCGGGACTTGAGGAAAGTGCGGGAGGATTTGTATGCTAGAATGCTATAACCTCTTTCCTTCTACCCTCCAATTGCTCATTGCTCGCTGCCCATGGGGTCCGACGGACGTGCAGAATCGCGCGTTGGCTCAACCTTAAATCTCACTCATACGTCAACCACCCAACAATCAGTCATCATCCAGTCCCATTCGCTTGCAGAGACGTCCAGCCATTCCTTCCGATCATGGCAACGAAAGAACACTGCCTCTACGCCTTCGACGTCCTCTCCGCCCACTTTGAACGTCGGAAGCCTTTGCCCTTTCCCGGGGAGAACATCATGACGGATGGGATGTATGTCAGCAAACTCACCATCTGTCAATCTTCCAAAGGTCTGGGCTAATGGTAGTGTTTGGTGACAGTTTTGTGAGCTACAACACGTTGAAGAATGGGAGTACGAGACTGAGGGGGTGCATTGGGACTTTTGAGAGGATTGCGGTGAGGCAGGGGATTGATGGATATGCCTTGACGTCGTATGTCCGAGGCTTGTTTTCATTCTTTCGAGTTTGCTGACAGCGTCGGACAGGGCTTTGGACGATAACCGCTTCTCGCCTATCACGAAACGGGAGCTACCAACTCTCGAATGCGGGTATTTTTAGTTGCCCATATTTGCCAAAGCAAAAGACTGACAGGCGGAATACAGCGTCTCCATCCTAACAGATTTCGAACCCACATCCAACCCCTTCGATTGGGAACTAGGCACCCACGGAATCCGAATCACATTCTACTACGCCGGGCGTAAACGTACCGCTACATTCCTTCCTGACGTCGCTGTCGAGCAGGAGTGGGATCAAACCGAGACACTCGAACATCTCCTACGTAAGGGTGGATGGGACGGCATTCCCGAGAGTTGGAATGATGAGGCACAATGGGATGGAGAGGGAAGGACTGGGAAAGGGTTGAGGTTGAAGGTTGTGAGGTATAGGGGCACGAAGAGTAAGGCTACGTATGAGGAGTATTTGGAGTGGACTGAGGGGGCGAGGGTTAATTAGATGGAGACGGGGTACGGGTAGAGAGAGGGTGCATGATACATTTTGTATAGATGCATAGGGCAGGTGGAGTACGATGAATAAATTAAGTCATAGCAATGTTAACTTGTTAACTCAGTTATCAATGCTAATCTTCCACGGTCCTCCTCGAGCACGTCATGTCTGCTACAGCTGCAGCTCAGCCGAACCGCGGCGAGCCGAGCGCAACATCTCCCGCCGCCGAATTTAAAGTTTGGACCATCAAGATCAACAAGATCACCCAGATCAACCATCAATTGACAAGAAAATGGCAGACGCAACACATGTAGAAAACGAGAACATCCGAAGACGTATTTCCCTACTTTCTCCCCGTCTCAAAGCACTTACTAATCGCCTCGATCAGTGAAAGATGCAGCGGCCGGTACCGCCGGAGGCATGGTTCAAGTCCTCGTCGGCCAACCCTTCGATATCATCAAAGTCCGTCTCCAAACTCAGTCAACCACAAACCCACAATATACCGGTGTCGCCGACGCCGCACGGAAGATCGCAGCGAACGAGGGCCCGCTCGCGTTCTACAAGGGTACGCTTGCGCCATTGCTTGGGATTGGTGCGTGTGTTAGTGTTCAGTTCGCCGTGTTTCATCAAGTACGAAGGAATTTCGCGATGAAAAACGCGGAGACGAGGGGGGATAGGAGTGAGGATTTGACGTATGGGCAGTTTTATGTTGCTGGTGCCGCGGCCGGTATCGCCAATTCCGGCATCGCCGGTCCCCTCGAACGCGTCAGGATTTTGCTACAGACTCAGCCTTCGTCCCCATCGAGATTGTTTAACGGCCCCTTGGACTGTGTGAAGAAGATTGGTGCGGAGCAAGGAACGCTGAGAGGCCTTTACCGCGGTCTCGTACCCACCATCCTCCGCGAAGGTCAAGGCTCCGGGTTCTGGTTCTTGACATACGAATTCTTGGTCCGACACATGGCCTCCTCGAACAACACCACCCGCGACCAACTCCCAGCCTGGAGACTATGCCTTTGCGGTGCCTCCGCCGGTGCGATGTTCTGGCTTTCCTCATACCCCCTCGACGTGATCAAGAGTAAGATGCAAGGGTTTGGGGGTGATGCGAAGTATAAGGGCGTGATAGATTGTGTTAGGCAGACGTATGCCCAGGGTGGTGTTGGTGCGTTTTGGAGGGGGATTGTGCCGACGATTATGAGGGCTGGACCGGCGAGTGCGAGTACGTTCTTGACGGTGGAGATGACGATGAGGTTGTTGGGATAATAAAAGTCGGTTATTGGGTATGGAGGGTATGGTACTAGCTACGGCTAGAGATCTTGTAATGCATCCGGATCGAGTCGTCGTATATCCGCCTTGATCGCCTCTTCTTCTCGTAGTAATTCCGCGTATTCCGCGACCGCTCCCTCCAGTTTCGGCCCAGCAGCCTGGTATCCTTTGAACGCAATTTCCGCATCTTCCTTCCTCCGTTCCAGATCTCGATTCAGTCGCGCCGTATGTTCCAGGAAGTTTTCCAGCGCTCTCACTACCACCGGCGAAACCAGATCCTGTAGTGTCCCATAATGCACCACCCTTAGCTTCTTCTCCATTCCCTCACCGACAGCAGCAAGATACTGTTGGTATGCCTTTACCGCTCTATCCGCGCTTCCATGCCGAATGTCGTCTGTATTGCGGATGAGGGTTGTGGATATCCAGGATGTTAGGTCAAGACAGCGTTCGGCAAGAGCGATTGCTTCAAGTTGAAGGGCTGTTGTTTCGAATTCTAGATGAGAGGAGCGTGCGATGAAGGACGAAAAGATGTCACGCAGGTCGGGTTTTCGTGGGGATGTTGAGGGATCTGGGAACAGTGTCCTGACGAGCAGAGCATAGTCATGATTGATCCGTTTCGATAGCAACTTCGATATCGATGGGCGTGCCGAAACTACCGCAGATAGTTCCGGTTCGGGAAGATTAAGGTCCGGTGAGATTGTCTGTCGTAACTCTGAGAAACCGATGATCAGGTCCAGATATTGTCGAAGCTGTGCATCATGTTAGCGAGGTCAATAAGGCCCGCGTGAGGCAGTTTACCTCTGTGGGTAGTCCATTCTCCATTGACAGCGACTTCAGATATTGCAACAGCAAAGCTTCCCTTGCCCACTCCTTCGTCGCGTCCTCAAGCTCCTCGTCGATCCGTGCATCCTTCCCATCGTCCACAACCCCACTAACAGGATCCAATCGCTCCCATAACCGTTTGTAAAGTTCCTCAAACTTCGGATTCGCGTCTAGTATCTGAGGAGCTGGTGGTAAACTCATCGTTGTCGATGATACTATATCACAGTCACATCTTGGTGTTTTGGTGGTTTGCAGGAAGCTGCGAGTTGCTGCGGACGCGTTCAAGGCCTGCAGTAACGTAGACGTACGAGAAGTCATTCACCAAGAAGAAGAAGAGTAAGGCAGTATGAGTGCTATGGTACCGGAGCAGCCTGAGAGGGATTCAGCCGCGGAGTCCCTCTCCATCGAAGAGACAAACAAGATACGTATTTCGTTGGGATTAAAGCCTATCCCGATTCCTGGAGCCGCCGCCACTGTGGATGGAGTGAGGACGGATGCGCCGCCAAGTACGCAGACGGAGGAGGAGAGGGCGGTTGCCAATCTACGAAGGCTTCGTGAGGAGGAACAGAAGGAGGCGGATGCGCGTGCAGCAAAGAACCGGATTGAGAAAGCGAGGGATAGGATGAAGCGGTATGAGAAGTTGAAGGGGAAGACGTTGGGTGATGCAGAGGAGGAGGATGCGATGGATGTTAAGAAATGGATCAAACGGTCAAAGAAGAAGGAATTGGAGATGGCGAAGAGGAGAGCGGAGGAGTTGGAGAAGCAGGATGAGGTGTTTCAGCAGACGGAGTATACGGCGGCGGACATGGCAGGTGTCAGAGTCGGTCATGATGTCGACGAGTTTGCGGCTGGAGAGGGCGCAATTTTGACATTGAAGGATCAGGGAATTCTCGATGAGGAGGACGGCGATGAGTTGGAGAACATTGCGATGGTGGAACGGGCAAAGGTGGAAAAGAACCTGGAGAACAAGAAGAAGAAGACGTATGTCGGCTACGACGACGCCGAGTTTGAGGATGAGCCAGGGGCGGAAAGGAAGATTCTGTCAAAGTATGACGAGGAACTTGAAGGACCCAAAAAGCGTGGTTTCGTGCTGGATGGAACGGCTGGACCGATCGAGACGCCCGAGCAGAGACAACAAGTGATCGCGGAGAGGCTGAAGAGGACGGTCGTCAGTTTGGACTATGACAACCCTACTGAGGCAGGTTCGGATTACGCGGAGTTGAAAATCAGGAAGGGAAAGAAGAAGAGGCCAAAGAATATGCGACAGAAGTCTGATGAGGACTCGCTGCTGCCAGTTGCGGACCCGAGTGCTATGGAGGTTGATGACGCACCAGCAGTGCGCGTAGCTCGACCAAAGAGGAACCTGGATGATGTCAACTTCATCGACGACGAGGATCTTCAGGCGTCATTGGCTAGGCAACGAAGGCTAGCGATGAAGAAGCGGAAGATTCTACGGCCGGAAGACATTGCGGAGCAAGTTAAGGAGGCGACGCCTGCTGTTGAAGCGGAGGAGGAGACGGGAGGTCTGGTTATCGATGACACGAGTGAGTTTGTCCGTGGCTTGCAGGTGCCAGTGAAGGAGGAGAGACGGGAGCGGATGGATATAGACGAGCCTGTCGAGCCGCCCGTGGAAGACGTCGACATGGCCGACGTGAAAGAAGAAGAGATTGAAGTTAAGCAAGAGCCGACCGAGTCGGAACAGCTGACACGGAACGAAATGACCGGATTGGAAGAGGAACCACTAGTAGCGTCCGGCCTCGGCGCAACCCTCAACATGCTCCGATCAAAAGGCCTCGTCGCACGAGCCGACGACGAAACAGCCCGGATCCTCGAAGAACAGCGAAAACGTGAAGAATGGATCGCGGAAACACGTAAAGCCCGCGCCGTCGCTGAACTGGAAATTAAGAAGAAGCGTGAAGCTGACCGCAAGTCTGGCAAATTTGACAGGATGTCAGCCCGTGAGCGTGAAGCGTACGGTCAGCAGGAGAACAGGATGCGTGAGGCGGCTGAGGCTCGTCTCGAGATCGAACGGTTTAAGAATTATACGCCAAGTGTGAATCTTACCTACACGGACGAGTTTGGGCGGAATATGAACGAGAAAGAGGCATTCAAGCATCTCAGTCATCAGTTCCACGGAAAGGGAAGTGGAAAGAAGAAGACGGAGAAGAGATTGGAGAAGATTGAGAAGGAGAAGAAATTGGAGAGGGTCGCTGCTGGTGATACGAGTAGTGCACTGCTGGAGGGAGTAAAGAAGGAGGGAAAGCTCAGATTGCAGTAAACTGTATATGAGGAGCGATCATAACCATAAGAACTCATAGCAATAGCATCGCTACCATGATCCACTGAACCCCCTTATCATGCCTCTGGCTGTGGAGCGTCATCCATGCACGTCACAGCCTCACCACCGCCGATTGCGCGCAACGAGGAGACCCATACGATAAAGACGACGAACAATCGAAGCAGCATTCATCCAGCATTCACCCCGGACAGAAGCTACAATCAACATGTCCGACCCACGAATGAGCGCTGCTGAGGCATTCGCCATCAATGCCAAGGCAGTCACCCAGAACTACGACCAGCGCGTCAATCCCAGACTCAAGTACAACACTGTCTCCGGTATCACCGGTCCTCTCGTCATTCTCGACAATGTCAAATACCCTAGATATAACGAGATCGTTAACCTTACTCTTCCTGACGGCACCAGGCGTGTTGGTCAGGTCCTCGAAGTCCGCGGCAAGAAGGCCGTCGTGCAGGTCTTTGAGGGTACTTCGGGTGTCGATGTCAAGAAGACTACGGTCGAGTTCACTGGAGAGAGTATGAGACTGCCGGTGTCTGAGGATATGTTGGGTCGTGTATTCAACGGATCCGGTCAGGCCATCGATAAGGGGCCGAAGGTGTTTGCGGAGGATCACCTCGACATTAACGGGTCACCAATCAACCCCTACTCCCGTATTTACCCCGAAGAAATGATCCAGACTGGTATCTCGGCGATTGACACGATGAACTCTATCGCCCGTGGCCAGAAGATCCCTGTCTTCTCCGCTGCTGGTCTCCCTCACAACGAAATCGCAGCCCAGATCTGTCGTCAAGCCGGCCTCGTCAAGTCTCCAACCTCCAAGGGTGTTCACGACGACCACGAGGATAATTTCTCTATCGTCTTCGCCGCTATGGGTGTCAACATGGAAACCGCCCGTTTCTTCCGTCAAGACTTCCAGGAGAACGGTTCCCTGGATCGTGTCACCCTTTTCCTCAACTTGGCAAACGACCCTACTATCGAGCGTATCATCACTCCTCGTCTCGCTCTTACCACTGCCGAGTACCTTGCGTACCAGACCGAGAAGCATGTCTTGACTATTCTTACCGACATGTCTTCGTACGCAGATGCTTTGCGTGAGGTGTCTGCTGCCCGTGAAGAAGTGCCTGGACGTCGTGGTTACCCTGGTTACATGTACACTGATTTGTCTACCATCTACGAGCGTGCTGGACGTGTTGAGGGAAGGAACGGATCTATTACTCAGATTCCTATCTTGACTATGCCTAACGATGGTGAGCTCTTTCGCCTGCTCCTCCTATTTCAGCACATGCTAACATGGCTTCAGATATCACTCACCCCATTCCTGATTTGACTGGTTACATTACTGAGGGCCAGATCTTCGTCGACCGTCAGCTGCACAACCGTCAGATCTACCCTCCAATCAACGTCCTTCCCTCCCTTTCCCGTCTCATGAAGTCCGCCATCGGTGAGGGTCTCACCCGCAAGGACCACGGTGACGTTTCCAACCAGCTGTACGCCAAGTACGCCATCGGACGTGACGCAGCAGCCATGAAGGCCGTCGTCGGAGAGGACGCTCTCTCACAAGAGGACAAGCTCTCTCTTGAGTTCTTGGAAAAGTTCGAGCACACTTTCATTGCCCAGGGTCCTTACGAGTCGCGTACGATCTTCGAGTCCCTTGACTTGGCATGGAGTTTGTTGCGTATCTTCCCTAAGGAGATGCTTAACCGTGTCAGTCCCAAATTGATCGAGGAATTCTACCAGAGGGAGAGGAAGTCTGCTAGGAGGGGGAACAAGGATACCAGGGATAATGAGGATGATGAGGTTGTGAGTGCTGCCGCGCAGAACTCGACGCAGACTCCGAATTTGATCGATGCGTAGTGATGAGTTAATGCTTGATCGGTTAGGATTTTCTGGGTTTTACTTTCATTGTCGTTTCTTAAAAAGATATCATCTGAACTATCTGCCGTTGTCATGTCTCCTGCCCTGACAGTTGCTCCCACGGTTTTGGACTGTAACCGCCTCCAAGGATGTTAATTCACTACCCAAAAAATATGATAAGAGCATGCCTAGGATTGTTCATATTGTGGCACGTAACGATTGAAACCCAGTAATGTGCGCCATAACTCCTTAGCCGCTTTCTCCATCTTCCCCACGTACATCCGATATCGATCCACCCGCCCATCCCTTTACGTCGGCACCCATCCCATGGCTGTCACGTTGCCCAGACTCCCATCATCATACTCCGAATAGACACTCATCCCGCGGTACTCCGTCGACGGCACCGTCTGCATCGAAACAGCTGCTTGATAAGCTTGTTTGTACTCCTCCGGGATCTGGCTCACGGACGTCACGGTGTAAGACCCCGATGCCGGCAACCTCATTTTCATCTTCAGTGGCCTCGGTTGCGGGACGTCGAGGGTCGGCATAGTATGGAACTGTGTGCGAGAGTGCGGACGACTAGATGATTCGGCCTTGACGCCGGACTCGTACCCAGAGTCATGGCGTTGTAACAATTCATCGCGAGGAGGGTGGAGGTTTGTCTGGGCAAACTTGTCGCGGATCATTCTGGAGGTAGTGGAGTCGTGAGTGGTGTAGTTTGAGGAGGGAATCGGAACGAAGAGGTTGTTTGGGCTGATTTCATAAGAGACGACCCCCACGGGGACAGACTGGTGGAGACTGGTGGTGTTCAATTGTGCGAAGGGGTCGGAGGTCGGGAAGTATGAGGGTGAAGAGACTGCGGAGCTCTGGAAGGGGTACTCATCCGCGTTCAAGTGTGTCAAATTGGGACTGATCAGAGCAGATGACACCAGACGTGGACTGGGTGTTCCGGTGCACACGGACGAGGGCGGAGTTATCTGCTTGGAACCAGCCGTCTCCTCGTCGTATCCTCCCGACTCGTCTGCGTTGTCTTGGAACACTCTAATCTCAGGTGTAATGGCGCCCTCGCGATCAGGGATCTGGCCCACGCTTCCGAGGAGATCGAGTTCGGCGATGGCTTGGTTGATGGCGATATCACCGTTGCGACCAGGGTTGGCGCGGCGGTACTGATCACCGGTATGGCGACGAAGGAGTTCTTCGAGGGCGGTCTGCAGGACTTTGATGCGGTTTTGGAGCAGTTCCACGTAGCTATGCTTCTGGTCAGCTTTAGTTCTCGATCGACAGTGTGGGAGTACACACCCTCTTGGATACTCACGCTCTTCCTTGATCACGACCCGCTCGCTGTACGTACAAAGCTGATTGTTCCTCAAACAACGGCTGCAACCTGATTGTGTTCCATCGCACTGCAAAAAAAAAAAACGTGGATCAGTCGCGCACTGCAAGAGCGGCCGATCGAGTACCAACCTTTCCCTTCTTCATCCTACACCTGTCACAGGCCTTGGAAGCCCTCTTCTCCGCAACGATATGTTCGGTGGTGTTTCCCTGAGACTTGGGCCGTTCTCTGCGGTAGGGCGGGTAGGTGACGCTGGTTGAAAGGTGGAGCTCGCTGGATAGCGGTATCGGAGCGTTCGTCCCGTTCTTGCCCATGTTGGTATGATGTTTTGCTGTCGAACAAGATGAAAACTATGGAATGATGGTTTTTTAAGAGGCTCCGACAATCGAGGGATTACTGGATGACTTTATAGATTTGGCCTATCTCATATACCATAACGAGGAGAGCATGTGACGGACCTTGTTACGCACCCGAGCAATTCCCGCGGTAGGCTTCCCGACCTCATTTGCAGCCAAGGCTGAGTCGGCTGGACCGAGTCAGAAACCTGGACTTCGAAGATTTCGCGAGGGTGCATGTCAGTCGGGCCTGAACTCGTCCGTGTCTCGGACATAGGCCGTGTAAACCAAAGGACTCGCAACAGTCGGACATGGTTTCGCCGTAAGTGACTGGATCATGATCTCCACCCAATGCCAATTAACAAGGAAATACACAATACACAATGCTCCCCCTCACTCCCTCTCAGAGATTGCTGGCTACGGGATTTGAGTTGGCTGCAGCGGGTGACCGTGTGCAGCAACGGCAGAGGGTCTCACCCGCCGGCGCTTTCCGGGGTAGACTTATGTAACTTGCCGCCAAACCTTATTTTTAGAATTGACCAGTCTCTCTCTATACTTACGCGGGAGGGACCGCAGGAGTCGATTGCAAACAGCGGTCCTATAGCCGATAGAAGCCGCGCTCTTTGCGTCGGTGGAGGCCGTGGATGAACCTCGCCTCGGTCCATGTTGCTCCATCTGAAAACGCCTGATTGTCGTTGCTCTTCAAATCGTGATTGATAGCCCAAATGATTCTGGATCCAAGGCAATCTGTCGCAGGCATGGGACATAGATTGCCGACCTCATGGACACATGTACACTCTGAGCACCCCACCCGCATCCAACTGCCCAGAACCGCTCTGAGCGTGCAACCGATTACGCTGTGGCCAGATCACCTGCCACATGCTCGCCCTCTTCTGTCTGATAAACCAAGCGATATTGTGTATGCCCTTGTTTCCAGTACCGGTATGCGGGGGAACCTTTTTGCAGCATTGAGTACCGGTAAGCATATTAGCCGGTGATCACACACGCCGTAAATTGAGGATACCAGAAAACGGGTAACGACATCTGTTGGGAAAGTTTGTTTTTGCAATTGCAGTACGCTTCACCCGACGTTTATTCTCAATCTCACGTGACCTTGTTGGCCCCCCGCACCCGATACACTCAACTGGTCGTCCTATCGAGCACACGTTAGCCGAGCTGCTGCCCAGACCCTTCATATGACAGAGTGCTGCTTCACCAACATGACAACCAGCATACATCCACTATGGTCACAGCAGACACCCAAGCTGCATTGGCTGCTCTGACAGCGACATACACTTCAACACTCTCCTTTTACCTTAACGCCCAACGCGTCTCCCTCGAAGTTCCTGACCCGACAATCACCCTCCTTGAGTACATTCGATCCACTGGACTCACCGGTACTAAGCTCGGTTGTGCCGAAGGTGGATGTGGAGCATGTACCGTCCTGGTCCAAAGCTGGGAAGACGGAAAGGTTGTCAGTAAGAGCGTGAATGCATGCATTGCTCCACTGATCTCCGTAGACGGGAAACACGTCGTCACGGTCGAAGGCATCGGAAACAGTACCGCACCTCATCCGGTGCAAGAGCGAATTGCGAAAATGCATGGATCCCAGTGCGGGTTCTGTACGCCAGGGATTGTGATGTCGTTGTACGCACTCTTACAGCAGAATCCGGAGCCGACGGAGGCGGAGGTGGAGGAGTGTTGGGATGGGAATTTATGTCGGTGTACTGGATATCGGCCGATCCTTGATGCGGGCAAGACGTTTGCTACTGGGTGCGGAAGGGCGGGAGGTTGCTGCAGGGACCAGAAGAAGGAGGATGCCCATGCCAATGGCAACGGTAATGGAGACAGTACTACAGTCAAGAATGGCGAAGTGGATGGAGATGGTCTCTTGGACGGCGAGATCGACTTTACGAGCAAGCCAAAGAAGGTACCTACAACTGCACCATCTCCATGCGGCAAGACCAACTGCTGTCGTACTACCCCGTCCAACCCTAAACAGCCACCTCCCTCAACTCCCACCTTCGCTCCATACGAACCCTCAAAAGACCTCGCATTCCCTGCGAAACTGAAGAGCTTCACCCCTTCCGCCCTCGCCTTCGGTACCCCTACCAGGCGCTGGCTCCGGCCCACGACCCTTGATGAATTGTTGAAAATCAAGGCGATCTGTCCAAGCGCGAAGATTGTGGGCGGTAGCTCCGAAGTCCAGATCGAGACGAAATTCAAGGGTGTGAACTTCGCCGTGAGTGTTTACACTGGAGATATTCCTGAACTTCGGACAGTGGAGTTTACGGAGGATGGGTTAGTCATTGGTGCGAACATCACGCTCAGTTCGTTGGAGGGCGTGCTTGATGAGGCGTGTGAGCACTTTGCAGAGAAGGGTAGTGCGCCGTATCGTGCGCTTTTGAAGACGTTGCGTGGGTTTGCTGGAAGGCAGATCAGGAATGTTGCGACGCCTGCTGGGAATATCGCTACTGCGTCCCCGATCTCGGATTTGAACCCTGTGCTAATGGCGACGGGTTCGAAGGTTGTTATGGAGTCCGTTAATGGCGGTACGTCCGAGTGCTACATTCGTGATTTCTTCAAGGGGTACAGGAGTACAGCGTTGGAGCCTGAAGCTGTGATCACCAAGTTGGTTATCCCAGCGAGTAAAGGAGGGGAGTGGGTGCAAAGTTATAAGCAAGCGAAGAGGAAGGATGATGACATCGCGATTGTGAATGCCGGTATGCGCGTCCGTCTCGGTGGAGGATATGTCGTGGAGGAAATTGATTTGTGTTATGGAGGTATGGCACCCACCACGGTTGCTTCGAAGAAAACCATGGCATTCTTGAAGGGGAAGGTGTGGGGAGAGAAAGACGTGTTGGAGGGTGCCATGAAGTCGTTGGAGGAAGACTTCAATTTGCCTTTTGGTGTGCCTGGCGGCATGCCCATCTATCGCAAGAGTCTTGCATTCAGCTTCTTCTTTAAGTTTTGGTCGGAGGTGACTACGACCATGACCGGAACTGCCTCCGAAGACGACGACCTTCCTCATGCAGAGATTACAAGGAACATCTCAGCGGGGTGGAGGGACGAGGAGATCCCTAACGATGGGAACAATGCTATCGTGGGTAAACCCCTTCCCCATGTTGCTGCTTTGAAGCAGGTTACGGGAGAAGCGCAGTATATTGACGACTTGCCTCGCTTCTCGAATGAGCTGTATGGATGCCTCGTGCTCTCAACCAAGGCCCATGCCAAAATCGTTCGTGTCGATACTGATGCTGCGCTGGACATGTCTGGTGTTGCAGGATATGTCGATCATACCGACTTGCCTTCACCAGAAGCGAACTGGTGGGGTGCACCCCGCTGCGATGAAGTCTTCTTTGCCGTAGACGAAGTCTTTTGTGCTGGGCAACCCATTGGGTTCATCCTTGCTGACACTAAGGCACATGCTCAAGCTGCGGCGAGAGCGGTGGTTGTTGAATACGAGGAGCTTCCGGCGATCTTCACTATGGAGGAAGCGATTGCGCAAGATTCGTTCTTCGCTCACTATAGGTTCATCAAGCGGGATGGAGATGACATGGATGGCGCGTTCGCAAAGGCCGATCATGTCTTCGAGGGTGTAGCGAGAATGGGTGGACAGGAGCATTTCTATCTCGAGACTAACGCCGCTATGGCTGTTTGGAAACCGGAGGATGGCGAAATGGATGTGTATTCTTCCACGCAGAACCCGACTGAGACGCAAACATACGCAGCCAAAGTCACCGGAGTCCCGGCGAATCGCGTCGTCTGCAAAGTCAAGCGTATGGGAGGTGGATTTGGCGGTAAGGAGACGAGAAGTGTCCAGCTCAGCAGTATCTGTGCCATCGCTGCGAAGAAGATGAAGAGGCCTGTTCGGTGCATGCTTGATCGTGATGAGGATATGGCTACGAGTGGACAGCGTCATCCGTTCTTGTCCAGGTGGAAAGTCGGCGTAAATAATGATGGCAAGCTTGTCGCGTTAGATGCCGACGTGTTCTGCAATGGCGGATGGACGCAGGATCTCAGTGGTGCAATTGTTGAGCGTGCATTGTCGCATATCGACAATGTGTATTACATCCCTCATGTTAACGTGCGAGGACGGGTCTGCAAGACGAATATCCATTCTAACACGGCGTTCCGAGGCTTCGGTGGACCGCAAGGGATGTTCATCTGTGAAAGTTACATGTCTGAGATTGCGGATCAGTTGAATATGTCTGTTGACAAGTTGAGGGAAATCAACTTCTATAAAGAGGGTCAAAAGACGCATTTCAACCAGGTCTTGGAAGACTTCCATGTTCCTCAGATCTACGAGCAGATTAAGGTCGAGGCTGATTATGATGAGAGGCGAAAGGCAGTCGATGAATTCAATAAGACTCATCGATGGAGGAAGAGAGGTCTCGCGCTCATTCCTACCAAGTTTGGTATTAGTTTCACAGCGTTGTTCTTGAACCAGGCCGGTGCTTTGGTGCATATCTACCATGACGGAAGTATACTGCTGGCTCACGGTGGTACGGAGATGGGTCAGGGTCTGCACACCAAAATGTGCATGGTGGCTGCGGAGGAGCTCGGTGTTACTCTCGAGAACGTGCACATATCCGAGACTGCAACTAACACGGTTGCCAATACGTCGTCTACGGCAGCTTCGGCATCGTCCGACTTGAACGGCATGGCCATCAAAAACGCCTGTGACCAAATCAATGAACGTCTGAAGCCTTACCGGGAAAAGTTAGGGCCCGATGCAACCATGAAACAACTTGCGACAGCAGCGTATTTTGACCGTGTGAACTTGTCCGCGAACGGCTTCTACAAGACGCCCACAATTGGTTATGAGTGGGGAAACGAGAACAGCAAGCCTATGTTCTTTTACTTTACGCAGGGTGCTGCCATCGCTGAAGTGGAGATTGATACGTTGACTGGCGATTGGAAGTGTGAACGTGCTGATGTGAAGATGGACATCGGACGCACAATCAATCAGGCGATCGACTACGGTCAGATTGAAGGGGCGTTTGTACAAGGTATGGGGCTGTTCACGATGGAAGAATCGCTATGGTTGCGTCACAACGGCAACCTGTTTACCAAGGGTCCTGGTGCGTATAAGATTCCTGGATTCCGGGATGTACCGGTTTCATTCAATCTCTCAATGCTGAAAGGCGTTCCGTGGAAGAATCTCAGAACGATCCAGCGAAGCAAGGGAGTCGGAGAGCCTCCGTTGTTCATGGGTTCAGCAGTTTTCTTCGCAATGCGCGATGCCATCAAGTCGGCAAGGAAGGATGCTGGCAACACTGGTCTTCTTGCACTACATTCGCCCGCCACGCCTGAGCGCATCAGGCTTGCTTGTACGGATGAGATTACTGAACGCGCCCATGTCAACGCGAAGGAGAAGGAGCATAACTGGTTTATCCAACCCTGATCATGAGCACAGACAGCTGGGTTACTAACATATCATACGAAGGGATGTAGGGTTCACTTCAGATATTATAAGATAATTAAAATCTTGTGCCGTTACAAACATGACCCGAAAACGCAAACGCCAATGACATTCCACATAACCAACATTTTCATCCATACGTCCTATTGCAAATCCAGCCGTCTCAACCAGACTTCCTTTTACCTGCTTGCTTCTGAGTTGGCTTTTTAGCCGGGGGTCTGCCTTCCTGCCCCGAACCGTCGTCCAGATCCTCGACCTCACCCAGGATACGTGCGCCACTGAGGCCGCTCTGTCCAGCTGTGCTACCTCTTCTCCGTTTGGCTGCATGTGGGATGCTAGGACTTCCCATGACATTGGGACTGGCTTGTTGCTGTGGACTTGCTTGAGGCAAGTTCTTTGCAGCCATCGCAGGAGAAGGTGTCGTGCCCATGCGTGACGGCTGTGGCAGGGCTGGCATCGTCTGTTGTGGCGGAGCTTGTTGCTGACCATTACCGTTCTGCAAGGCCTGGAGCTGTGCGACATATTGCTTCAGCGCCTGAATGGGACTACTGCCTTGCTGCCGAGAAAAGGTAATAAGATCGCTCATGTGCGAGATACTTTCGGCAATCTCCAGACACCGCATCGTCTTCAAAGTAACTCCAAACTCATTGATGGCGCTTTCTGGTGCAGAAACCGTAGTGCGAGGGTCTCTGTCATTTTCTTCTGACTTCACCGGTGGGGAATTGGGACTTGCGCCCGGTACGCGGGGTGATTGACGAGGTCTCATCGGCACGAACTCTTCGTGGTGATTGGTGAGAAACTCAAATGCTTCGATCTTAATGCCGGTTTGGTAAGCACCAAAGTAGACGCGGAGGTTACCCGTCGCCACCACCTAGGGAACGTTTAGCAGCTATTCATATCTCGAACAGGGAGACAAATACAAACCTGACAGCCAGTGGCAAACCAATACACTATACTAGCACGGGAACATTCGACGTAATAGCCATTATTGTTTGTTGAGTGTTCCGAAGGGTCTTCAAGGATAAGTTGAATGCGTTTGACTCCACTCTCGTATGTCGTGCAATAATATCGCGGCAAAACAGCAGTCGATATTTCGAATTGTTTAGATTCTCGATGCAGAGTGTTGAAAAGCGTATAGCGCATCACACCATTGTCTGCATAATACTCCGAGATGAACCTCTTCCAGGAAGCTATCGATCGATCTTGTCCAGGAGATGAAAGGTGATTGCAGTAATTCAAGAGCCGTAGAATAGCAGCACCACTATTCCGGTTTGCAGTAGTAATCCCAACCATTGCAGCCGAGTTGGCACCAACACCGGACGACGTAGGTGCCAGGCTTGGTGCTCGCATGCCACTCATACCCGCCGTGGCTTGAACGGCAGCCATTTGACGAACATGTTCTTGTGTGTGGGCTTGAACTTGAGCCTGTGCTTGCTGAGCCTGCGCCTGTACCTGCTGAGCTTGTGCTTGAGCATGTGTTTGTTGACCAGGCTGCTGCTGTTGTTGCTGTGGAGGTGGGATGCCACGACCCCCCGGCACCTGCGCAGCCTGCACTTGCTGACCTTGATTTTGAGCATGCTGCAGCTGTCGTTGCATGTATTCCTGATGTTGCCGAACCTGCTGCTCATTTCTTTGACGAATCAACTGATTGTACATGTTAAGTTGACTTTGTGGATTGCTGATTCCAGCAGCAACGACACCTGCCTGGGCTTGTGCTGCATGTTGCTGATGCTGTTGCTGTTGATGATGATGCTGCTGCTGCTGCTGCTGTTGTTGTTGTTGTTGTTGTTGTTGCTGTTGCTGTTGCTGTTGCTGTTGCTGTAACTGAAGAACAGCGGCAGAGTAATGAGGGGGGATACCGTGCTGCTGTGGCATGGGCTGGCCCCCTGGTACAATTGGCTGCCCCAGTTGGTAACTTGGCTGAGGCGTCGCCATGATGATTATTCCGACGGAATGTGACCTCGTCTTTAACGCACCTCAATTTGTCTTCCAGTAACACGAATGATCGGAGGCCTTTCGATCGCTGGGTCGGGACAGGCTGAAACGACTCGAGACGCAGCAGGCTGTTGAATGTTTGTTGTATACACGCCGATCCTGTCAGGCGACAAGGGACATGAACTTCCTGAAGCAGCAAACCGATGTCGTTCTCTATGAATCGAGCAAGCAGATTCTTATTCGCCAAGATGATCAAACAGTATATAAAGTTCCCTCTACGTACAGGTCGGCTCTGTGCTTAAGCGCAGCGCTCCCCGGGGCAGCAGCCGCGACCGACACCGACGTGAATAGCCGATCGGCGTTTTCGACGAGTTTGCTGTTTCCATTGCGTCTTTCAGTCTAATCAAAAACAGTTCCCTTTGCGAGCACGATGGTCTATGTATCAGGTGTCGAGTTCTGTTTTACGGCTCCATCGCAGTTCCCACACCTTCGCTGCGGTTCCTCGAGATTCTCTGCGCAAAGTTTTCTAGCATCGTCCCAGAGGTATAAGAACGACAACAACTCCCAATCAGCCAACAAACCACCCATTCGCCAAACCACATTGGTCGACTCTTTCGATAAGGTTGGTACAGTTCTTTTACATGCTGGAAGGGTTTCTTGTCGCTTTCGAGCGACTGCGAGTGATGACAATTTAAAACAACACTTCTTACCATGACTGATCGACTACGATGTCACCAAACATGGTCACTTCAATGTGGTCTAACATACTTGCCAGTATATTGTTGTCTGACGCATTCTCGACCTTCTTCAGCTTGTTGTTTTGTTGAAACGTTGAACAGTGTGCTAACTCGCACTTCAGATAGGATCAGCACCATTCACAACAACTTCAGCGCCATCCTCGACCCTCTTCTGCTTTTAAGGTAAGCAGCCTTGCCCGGTCCAATTCGACGCTTCGATGTCGTGCCCAGGCACGAGGGTTTCCAGATGATGAAGACACACCAAACATTCGCAGTTTCCTCTGTAGGCGACGCTAGAACCTAATTAGTCGCTCGGTGACGGCCCAATACTTCCTTGGATGTCTTATGGAAACCCAACAACTGCAACAGTTGTTCATTGGCGGCGCGAATCGGACTTTATGCGAGAGTTCGATCGGATCGCTGACATCTTCATAGTTCTTTCCCTATTGCTCCTCCTCAAATGACTACTAGCTTAGTGATGAATGACATACGTTTGTTTCTTAAACTTATTTGTGCAATCAAATGCTCTGTTGTATGTGTGTAAAACAGCCGTGTTATCCCAAAGTCCGAAGTACCATAACGTAAACGCCAATGCAGTCCAACCTGTATGCTACCGATATATGTTCCTCTTATTTGTCCCCCTCCATCTTCGAAAGCCATTTCAAGACGACTTCCTCAAACTCTCGCACATTGACCGGCTTGCTGACATAATCTGACATGCCAACTGCGATACACTTCTCACGATCTCCGCGGATCGCCGAAGCTGTCATCGCAATTACCGGCACGTTTCGAATAGCCTCGTTCTCATCTTGTCGTAATAAGCTCGTCGCTTCGTAGCCATCCATCTCCGGCATGTGGCAATCGCATAAGAAAAGATCAAATGGCTTGCTTTCGCCATCGTCCTCTTGAATCCTCGCCCGCAATGCATCAAGCGCTTTCTTACCGTTATCAACGGCAACGCATTTGGCGCCAAATCCCATTTTCTTCAATCGTGAGACGGCAATTCTTTGGTTGATCAAGTTATCCTCGGCGATAAGGATCGCATAATCATCCCGTGGACGCTTGAGTTGGTAGTTCTTCGCCGTGGAAGCCAACTTACCACTATGCTCGTCACCCTTCGCATTTTCTTCACCGGGTTCTCGTTGTGATTTGACGAAAGGAATGCAGACCTTGACTGTTGAACCCTTACCGGGCTCGGAAGTGACGTTGATAGTACCATTCATCAGTTCTGTAAGCTTCTTGCAGATTGAGAGCCCAAGTCCGCTACCACCCCACTTTCTTGCAGTGCTCGAGTCCGCTTGGCTGAAGGGCTGGAAAAGCTTCTTGACAGTGTCTTTACTCATGCCAATCCCGGTATCGGTGACGGCAAATGTGACTGCAATTGCTCCAGGGCGCTCTTGCCTTGTCGCGGTCAGTGTCACGGTACCTTGAGCAGGCGTGAACTATCCAAATGTCAGCATCATGAACGAATCGACGCCGGTGTCATAACTAACCTTTAGCGCATTGGATAATAAGTTTGTCAGGATCTGGCCGATACGGTTTTTGTCTCCGAGTACCCAAACCGGACATGAACCTGTTTGGCAGTTCACAGAAAAGGAAATATCCTTCCTCGCTGCTGGGTACACGAAGATTTTCTTGATATCGTTGAAAATCTCGCATAAATCGAAATCCATGTTCTCGATTGCTAGCTTCCCTGCTTCTATCTTGCTGACGTCCAAAATATCGTTGATGACAGAAAGGAGCGATGATGCAGCTGTTCGTACATTGTCGCATAGCTGTTGCTGCTCCTCGTCAAGCTTTGAGTCGCTGAGCATTTCTGTCATGCCAATGACTGCGGCAATTGGCGTTCGAATTTCATGGCTCATGTTGGCCAAAAACTCCGACTTCATCCGGGAGCTTTCTCGAGCAGCAGTTTCACTGGCTTTCAGCGCAAGTTGTTCTTCTGCTAGCCGAGCTCTCTCCTCATTGGCCTTTGCAAGCTCTCGGTCTTTCCGTATCTCGTTTGTGACATCGAAAACGCATCCGACACAGGCAACAACCGACTTCTTGTCGTCGCCCATGATGGGCCGGTGATGCCTCCGCCATACCCGATTGTCGCGGTCCGCGCTGAGGTGCAGGTCGTGAGTCTCGAATTCTGACTCACCCTCCAGAACTCTTCGGATGCAGTGAATAGCGACGGGATCGATTATGGGCATCGCAAGAGACTGACCAAGGAACGGCCCTTCGCCGCCAAGGGCATCCCTGATAAGATGAATGAAGCTTCCGTGAGACTCTGGTCCAGCAAAATACTGCAAGTTCAGGTTGCGGTCAACGACGTAATACGTCATACCAGAATAGTCAATCACGGATTTGAGTCTGGATTGCGCTTGCGCTGCTTCCTCTTGTGCCTCGACAAGGTCATGGATGTCGGTCAGATTTGCACTGTACCAAATCACCTCAGCTTCACCATCTGGACGACTAGGCGGTGTGCGAAGTACGGGATTGGCACGGTTGATGTACCACCGGTAAGTCCCGTTCTTGCTCCTGACTCGGCACTTGTGCGCGACTCGCTTTGTCGGGTTTTTCAGGAGATCCATGAAAGTATACGCCCATAGCTCGACATCGTCGGGATGAAGGGTGCCTGCGATCGTCTGCGGATTCAAGTCTCCAGGTTCGATACCGGTCAGCTCGTACCAACTCGCTGAGTAGTAGAAGGGAACTCCGAGTCGCGAAAAGACATAGTTGATACCGGGAAAAGAATTGATCACCTTGCTGACGTGTAAGCTGTTTACCATTTCGAGAAGAACATCCGGATTTGAGTCGACAGCTGCCGCAGACAGAGCGTCCATAGCCTCGCGATCGTCATGCGAAGCAGTATTGTTTGGCGGCGGAGGTACAGGTGGTTCTGTCGCCTCTTCATCAGACCGATTCGTTGGTTGCGGTAGAGACGTTATGAATTGGTCGATCTCCGCCGGCCGCCCTTTGCGTGGTTGACTGATCTGTTGCGCAACCGGCTCGGAACTCAGAAGGTCGACTTGCTTGTCGGTGAAGAATGGTTTGAGCTGCAGAGGGAAGTTGTCGATTGCGAATGTGAACATAACTCCACCTTTTGTGTCGTAATATGCCGATATATCGACGGAATGTACCAGGTCGGACCCTTTCTTTCCTACGGCCACGGTCACTTCCAGGCGCCCACTTTCGCTCGAGCTGAGTTTCAGCTTTGTAACATGGTCGAGAACCTCGTCTAATCGCTTGTAATCATTCACAAGGTGCAGTTCATTGTACGGATTGTTGACACAAGCGTTCGTCAGCACGAGAAGCTCCCGGGCCTTCTCGTTGATCTGGCGCACGATCCGCTGACTGTCCAACACGATCAGAGCAGCAGGAGCGTACTCGAAGTAGTCAACAGACTGCGACATCTGTCGAATACTAATGATCCGCCTTGCTGGTGTAGTGGTTTTCTCTGTGTGCTGCTCGTATTGATTCAGGGTCCTCCTGGTCCATTTTGTTTGCAACGGTACGGATCGACGCTTTCCATGTCGACGTCAGTAGGCGCGCGCCTTGAGCCCACGTTGAATGCGCGGTCCCCAGACGACGGTGGAGGCGAAGGAACAGGCGCCGTCTTTAAAGGGGTTAAGTTATACGAATCTACATCCACCCTTGGACGAGGGCCTCTACATCCTTAACCTCCTTTACCGCCGTGCTCAGAATGTCATGGCCGTCCTCCGTGATCAGAACGCAATCCTCAATCCGTACCCCTCCCACCGACCTGTACTTCTCCAAGACTTCCCAATTTATCCAAGCCGCTTGCTCGGCATCCTCCTTCAGCAAGTCCAAAAGGTAGTCATTGAAGTACACACCAGGTTCCACCGTCAAGCACATCCCGGGAGTCAGCACCAGGTCTGCAAGAGCCTGAAATTCCGGAGAGTCGGCAGGGATCTGCCGACGATTCCTCGAACATTGCTTGAACTTGGTTGTCGCGGGACTAACATCGTGCACGTCCTTTCACGAACTATTAGCGATACGTTCAATGCGCGTGATATATGTTCTTACCAGTCCCAGATGGTGACCCAAACCGTGAGGCATGAAACTGGATACCAATTTCCTCACCGTGTCCGAATCCGCATCCTCCTTAATTATACTGACGCCCTTCAGCTGCTTTCCGATGGACTTCGCCGCCATATCATTAAGGATGCGTAAGGTAATGCCCGGCTTTACCGCATCAATACAGCCCTTCTGAGTAGACAATACAATCTCGTATACGGTCTTTGCTTCTCCTGAGAACTTTCCGGAGATTGGATACGTCCTTGTGATCTGAGAACAAGTTAGTAAGGACTTTGATTGAGCAGAACGCGGACGTACATCGCTCGTGTAATGATCAAACTCGCAGCTTGCGTCGATGAGAAGCAAATCCTTTCCTTTGAAATCTTCGTCATTCCTGATGTAATGCAATGTGGCCGCGTTCGAGCCTCCAGCAACCTGTCAAAGTATTAATGGCGCAATCTAGTCAGGAGATATCGAGACTCACGATAGGCTCATATGCCTGGTTCTTCCCGCCTCTCAGAATGCATTCGTACACGAAAGTTGCTTCCAGCTCCCTCTCATTCGTCGCCCGCCTCAACCGTCTGCCGCAAGCATGATGAGCCGCCGTCGAGATTCTACACGCTTCGATGATCTGTTGCACTTCAAAGTCGTCCTTGACAACACGAGCGACATGCAGTGCCTCGATCAGGGACGCATTGTCATTAATGACTCCCTTACGTGCCACGGGCGGCAACTCATCCGGCAACGTGTAGATAACGGATGGGCTCAGCGCCTTTATATGATCCAGCAAGTAATCAGCCTCGTAAACGTGATCAACCTCATACTGGGCCATCACTTCCTTCGGAGAGGGCGGACGGCCATTGAATGCGATTTCTAGCACAACAAGTATGAGCATACATCCCAAGTGTGTAACAAGAATGGTCACCTCTCACGCTTCTCGCTGGTCGGAAGATAGCGAGCTTCCCAGTGTTGATGTGGTAGATTAGTTCAAGATTAGGCTGAGTAATGCCCGTCACGTAGAAGAAATTGGAATGCTGAAAGAATGGCAGGACACTGTCAGCGTCGGTTGCTCGGAGTCGCTCCGGCGTTCCTTTCATGTAAACAATGGCTGAAGCATGCCCGGCAGCGTCAGGCAGGTAGCTCGCAACCTTCCGGAGGTGTGCCTTTGCTGGGTACTTGATAGACTTGTCGTTTTCAGGAGAGATCATTGTGAGCGAATGTTGAAGGGGTCGTTGGACGTGCCCCAGGCTTACTTATCGATACGGTGCCGGTTTAAGGTTCGCCGTTGACGCCGGTGGTCCAGACGTTGGCCGCGCGCGGAGATCAGGTGCAACGGCAAGTATTTGGATAACAATAGGATGATGTGTCCTCCTGTCAAGTACCTAAGAAAGAAACCAGAGACGCCCATGCTACTCAGCTGCCAACGTCAAGCAACGACAAACCCTTCAGATGAACAAATAAACAAATGGCCCAACCTTATCTCGTCACGGCAACGCTATTCCCAAAACTCCGGATTACGGCGCATTACGCATTCACCACCTATGAGTCAGAGATTAGCAGGAGAAATTGGGATTTAAATACGATGGCAGAACATACCCGCAGAATCTTGCGCGTGTAATCCTGCTCGTCCGCCAAACTGCCTTCACTCAATCGTCGTTGCACCATTGCGGGCTCCAATCGCGGATCTGGCATAGCTGCAGCGCGTGGTGGGCTTGATGGACCGACGCTCGAGATGTCTTCAAAGCTGGAGTTGCGTCTTCGTCGCCAGAAGAAGAATGCTCCAAGACCGAGAAGCAAACTTCCCAAAACGACACCGACCACGATTCCTGCGATCGCACCAGCAGACACTCCTCCTCCACCACCACTGCTCTTTCCGCTGCTGGTAGTAGAGGTGTTTGCGCTGTCTGCTGACGAAGACGCGGTTGCAGTAGGTGTAGCAGTAACGGTCGATCCACCGGTGGTAATGTAAACTACGGAAGGAGTGGCATCGGCGCCGGTAGATGTCGTGGAAGTCGCAGTGGATGATGCGGTGTCGGAGCTTTCTTTGGGAGAAGAAGAGTCAGATGATGTTCTCGAAGCAACGGAAGAAGATGTATATGATGAGGAGGAGGACGAACCGGATGCAGTACTCGGGTTGGAGCCAGTGCCGGTAAGGTACACGCTCCAATAGCTGGATCCACCGCCTAGAGGAAAGAACGTTAATCACGACTCAATCGCACATGTTGGAAGAAGCTCACATGTATCACTGGGATATCCGACACAGGAAGTATCGCAGTAGGAGTCATCGACCTTAGTTCCCGGAATCTCATCACCACAGTAACAGTCCGAGCCTCCGGTCATACCCAATACAGACTGGCCCATTGACTGACATTGACCCAGACAGTGTCCATAAGATTGGTATGTATATGTATCGTTTAAAGAAAGACTGCTGTCGACTTCGTAACATCCCTTGTAGGAGCGTGTGGACTGTGCTGAAGCGGTCTGAAATGTCCAAAGAAGGGCAAACACTGCGGTGAATGCGCGTAATGTTGATCTTTTCGACATCATTGTAGCAACCTTGAGAAGTTCAGAGCGTGTATGCACGTATTCAGACGTTGTTCAAGTCGGTTGCGTTCTTCTACCAGAGTCGAACTAGCCGTGCGTTGTTTGTCTTCAGCGAAAAGAGTGTAGGGTGTATGCGGTGGAAAACGTAGAGAATCGAACCAGGAAGGCCAGAAGGACAGTCAGTTGAGATAATGTAGCTGGAAGGCCCAAACGCTGTCTGTAAGAGATACAAACAGGGGTGGGTCTTAGAATGCCGAAAAAGAAGGACGAGGGCCGAGTCGGATAAAGAGGGTAATTGCCGACAAAAAGAGAATGATCCTAGTTGACGACGGCGAGAATAACGAGTGAGAGGTTGGGTATCACTGCTGGTTGGTGAAATCGGTCACTGGTGGTAGGGTACTCAGATGGATAATGGTTGATGGGGTGACCGTAACCCCTGGTACGAATTTCCGAGGCGTGTTGTGGGCGTGCAGGGAGAAGCCAGGCGCGCAGCTGGTCACGTACGCGCATGCACTCCTCGATCGCGACCGCCTGCGAATATCAACAGCGCTCCCGACTGCGGATGAGATTACTACCGGTAGGTATGCGGCGGTGTACCCCGTCGTGGGGGGTAAGGGAAGACTGGATGCTGCGAAGAGGTCTGGAGTGCATGCAGTGGGGATCGCAATCACTTCTTACTACTCCATCTGTTACAACCAGCGTAGATCACGTGTGTTCCCCGTTTCGCCTCGTATCCTGCATCACGCTACATGTAAACAAACACTTCGAGAACACCGCCAGCAAATCGCATACAACCTTGGAACCTTGGAAGCTTAAGGTGCCAGACAACTCTCAACACCTGCTGAATCGCTAAGGAGCGCATATACTCCCGAGCGAATGGTCACTTCGAGACGGTCGGCTGCGGCCTCGGCCGCTGCTGAGGAGATCGCTACGCCTGTCCGAAGAACTGCCCGTAAGGCTGCATCAAGGAGGGTCGCAGACTCTTCAGAGTCGGAGGAGTCGAGTGAGGAAGAACCTGTAGTACCAGCATCGACAATATCGCGAAGGCGCGTTGTTGCCGATGATAATGACGATGAGGATTTTGACGATACACCAAAGGCACCGACAAAACGCGTACCTCGAGCATCCTCGGCTCGCGCTTCATCGGCAACTCCAAAGCCGCGTGAACCGCGTACAAAGAGTGTTCTTTTGAAAGAGCCTCTAACCGTTCTTGCCGAGACGCAGATGAATGCGGATATCGAAATGGATGAAGCGGAGGCTACACAGCTGCACGTGAAGGAGGAAGAAGATATCGAAACCGACCACAAGGAAAACGCCGAAAAGCTCGCAAACTTGAAACTCGACCCCAATCAACAGCCATCAGATTCAACCAGCAAGCCATTAAACACGTCTCTGCCTCTTCCTCCAAAGACTACACCAACTCTACCCAAAATCACCGAGTCTGAAGGACCACGAAGACGTGTTGTTATCACGCACCTCGTTCTGTACAACTTCAAATCATATGCCGGCAGACAAGAAATCGGACCTTTCCATACCTCCTTTTCCTCCGTTGTTGGTCCCAACGGATCTGGAAAGTCCAACGTGATCGATTCCCTCCTTTTCGTCTTCGGTTTCCGAGCGAGCAAGATGCGTCAAGGAAAGATCTCGGCTTTGATTCACAACTCTGCCCAGCACCCGGACCTCGACTCCTGCGCAGTCGAAGTTCACTTCCAGGAAGTCATCGATGTCAGTGACGGCAAGACTGAGGTCGTCCCCAATTCTCGCCTCATTGTCGCGCGTGAAGCCTTCAAGAACAACTCAAGTAGGTACACCCTGAACGGAAGAACCAGCAACTACACGGAAGTCACGGCATTGTTGCGCGAAAAAGGCATCGACCTTGACCATAAGCGGTTCTTAATTCTCCAGGGTGAAGTCGAGTCTATCGCCCAGATGAAGCCCAAAGCTCAGGGTGAGCACGACGATGGACTGCTTGAATACTTGGAAGATATCATCGGCACTTCCAAATACAAAAAGCCAATCGAAGAGACCGCTCAAGAGGTCGAGGCCCTTGGCGAGACATTCCTCGAAAAGTCCAACCGCGTTGCCCTTGTTGAAAAGGAGAAAGCTGCATTGGAGGACAAGAAGAATCAAGTCTTGGAATACATTCGCGACGAGAATGAACTTGTTTCAAAGCAGTCTTTACTCTATCAAGTTTACATCGCCGGATGCAACCAGAACATCGAAGTCACAAAGGAAATCACGACTGAACTACGGAAGGAGTTGGAGGCGGAACAGGCGGCGCACAAAGGCAACGAAGACGAGATCAAGAAGTTGGAAAAACTGCATGCAGAGACCTCTAAAGAGTATGGGAAAATTGAGAAACAGGCGACTGAGGTCAGCAAAGAATTGGCTCATTTTGATCGGGAAGAGGTGCAGTTGCAGGAAAAGCTGAAGCACGCCGAATCAAAACAAAAGAAGGCCGCCAAAACCATGCAGACTAGCAAGCACTCGCTCTCAGAATCGACCACTTGGATACAGAATTACGAGGAGGAGAACGCAAAGCACAACAAGCAACTGGCTGTTCTGGAGAAGAACCTTCTTGAAGAGGAAAAAGAGTTGGAAGACATCCGCCAAAGTTTGAAGAGCAAGACCCAAGGACTTTCCGATGAAATCGAGCGCAAGCAGAAGTCTCTCGAGCCTTGGACTGCACGTGTAAACGACAAGGTTTCTGCGATTGCGGTCATGCAGTCAGAACTTGACATGTTGCAAGAAAAGAGCACCGAAGCCGAACGGGCCATCGAGGAGACGAACGAGCAAATTGGTCGTATCATCGAAGAGGGTCAAGCCAAAGAAGCGGAACTTGCCGCTCGGCAAAAAGAAGGTCGATCAGTAACTCGAGATATCGCGAGTGTGCGAGCAAAGCTTGAAGAAGCTGACGCTCGTGGTTCCAAACTCCGGGATGCTCTTTCAAAGGCACGTCAAAGTGCTGCCGAAGGCAAGGCCTCTTTAGCTGCTTCTCAGACTCAAGGAAATGTTCTTTCAGGTCTTATGCGGTTGAAGGAATCAGGCCGTGTTCAAGGTTTCCACGGCCGCCTTGGAAGCCTCGGCACAATTGATGCGAAGTACGATGTCGCAATCTCCACCGCATGTCCAGCCCTGGAAAACATGGTTGTGGATTCTGTCGAGGTCGGTCAGCAGTGCATTGATTACCTACGCAAGAACAATCTCGGTCGTGCCATGTTCATCTTGCTGGATCGCCTCTCGGCAAGGAACATGAACCCGATTGAAACGCCTGAGAATGCTCCTCGTCTGTTCGACCTCGTAAAGCCGAAGGACCCAAGGTTTGCTCCGGCTTTCTACAGTGTCCTACAGAACACTCTGGTTGCCGCTGATCTCGAGCAGGCGAACCGTATCGCATATGGAAAGCAGAGATGGCGGGTTGTTACTCTTGATGGTCAATTGATTGACAAATCCGGAACAATGACTGGTGGTGGCACTCGTGTTGCCCGCGGTGGTATGAGCAGCAAGCTCGTTGCCGAGGTGTCGCGAGAGAAGGTTGGCAAGCTAGAACAGGATTGTGATGCACTTGAAACTGAGCAGAAAGAGTTCTTGAAAGAACACGGTGAGCATGAGCGAAACTTGCAGGAACTTCTAGAGCGCCACCCGCAATTGGAAGTGATCGTATCTAAGATCGACCTGGAGCTGAAATCTTTGCAAAAGAACCTCGAGGATGCGCAGACGCGTCTGAATGAACTCGGTGTTCAGCCTCAGCAGTCCGCCTCAGAAGTCAAGCGCATGACCAAGCTTCAGTCTGATATAGCCAAGTCTGAAAAGGAGCTTGCCCAGATCCGGTCTGAGATGTCAGGTGTTGAAGACGAGATCAAGTTTCTGCAAGACAAGATTATGGAAGTGGGTGGTGTTCGTCTGCGTACTCAGAAGGCTAAGGTCGACAGTCTTCGCGAGCAAATCGAGACGTTGAACGAGCGCATTACTGCAGCAGATGTGGCTCGCTCCAAAGCACACAAGGACTCTGTTAAGCACACGAAGGCTCTAGACAACTCTGAGCGAGAATTCGATAACATTGCAAATGACCTCAAGGCTATCGAAGAAAGGATGCTCTCTCAGCAAGAGCAATCTCGTGAAACCCGTCAACGTGCAGCGCAAGCTCGCGACCTGTTGGAAACCAAAGCTGAAGAACTTTCGGCACTGAAGGCTGATTTTGACCAGAAGACCGAGGCTCTGAATGCCATTCGGGCGGAGGAAATCGAGATGCAGAACAAACTCAAGGAGCACGAGAAAGTACTCCTTGAAAACGAAAAGCGACTTGTGCATTGGACCGAGCGTCTTGCAAAATTGTCTCTCCACAACATCTCGGACTTCCAAGATAGCGGAACGCAGCAAGTGGCTGAATTGCCTGTTTACAGTCAAGACGAGCTTGAAGACGTTGAGACGGGCCGTCTTAAGGGAGAGATTGCTGTTCTCGAAGAGAAGACCCAAAACACGAAGGTTGACTTCGCTGTTCTGGATGAGTATCGTCGTAGACTCGAAGAATACCAAGCGCGCCGGCAAGACCTGGAGACTGCAACAAGCGCCCGTGATACTGCGAAGAAACGATATGACGACTTGCGAAAGCGTCGACTCGAAGAGTTTATGGAAGGGTTTAACATCATCTCTCTCCGTTTGAAGGAGATGTACCAAATGATCACCATGGGCGGTAATGCCGAACTTGAATTGGTGGATAGTTTGGACCCATTTTCCGAAGGTATTCTCTTCAGTGTCATGCCCCCAAAAAAGAGTTGGAAAAACATTTCCAACCTTTCGGGTGGTGAGAAGACTCTCAGTTCTTTGGCTTTGGTCTTTGCTTTGCATCATTTCAAGCCAACTCCTCTGTATGTCATGGACGAGATTGATGCTGCACTCGATTTTCGTAACGTGTCTATCGTCGCCAATTACATCAAGGTAATATCTGACATGACCTTACCGTTGGTGGAATATATTTGCTAATTCCTGAGGCAGGAACGAACGAAGAATGCGCAGTTCATTGTTATCTCGCTACGTAACAACATGTTTGAGCTTGCTTCACGTTTGGTTGGAATTTACAAGACGGCCAACATGGTAAGTGAACTATTTGGTATCATCTGCCGACGTTGATGCTGACGCGTGGTACTAGACCAAAAGTATCACCATCGAGAATAAGGATTTCCTTAGAAGATCTGCTTGATTGCTCTTCTGAACACAATTCATGTTATATATGGAGGATTTGGTTAGGCGTTCGGAGCTTCGATACTTGTTTATTGAGAGTACATAATGGATAATTCACATTCAAATGGGTCCGTATCAATAGCACGGTCAGGCAACGCCATGCCTATTCCGGTATACGTGCCAGCAGGCACGTCGACTCCCGAATTTCGACGTTACATCGCATACACACTTTATAAACGTCTGTTCGTTAAAATGGCCGGACAAGAACCTGCCATTCAGGAAATGTTTGTTGACCAGACCGCTGTCGAAAACGATACTGCTATGACTTCAGATGCTCAAGCTGGGGCATCTGTGGCAGGAGAAACCGTGAAAGCTGCCGACGGAACCGTTGAGTCTTCTTCAGAACAGCAAACTACGGCAAACGATGAATCCACTGGTGCACCAGCTATCAGCAAGCGTGCGCAAAAGCGCGCCATCAAGTTGGAACGGATCAAGGAGCAGCAGAAGCAGAAGAAGCAACAGAAGAAGGAGGAGAAGGCTCGCAAGCGTACTTTGATTGAGAGCGGTGAACTGGCGGAAGAACCACCCGCTAAGAAGGCAAAGACGCCGAGGCCATTTATCCAGCAAGAGCCGAGTAATGTTGGTATCATTATCGACTGTAGTTTTGACGACAAGATGACAGATAAGGTTAGTGAGTGAGTTCGTACGAACAGCGTACAAATGCTAACCTGCTTGATCAACAGGAAATTGTGTCGCTATGCTCTCAACTCACTCGCTGTTATTCCGACAATCGGAAAGCCAAACATCCGGTGAGACTCTCCATGACATCCGTGGACAAGAGACTTGGCGACCGTATGCATACCGTCTTCAGAGATCAGCACAAGAACTGGAAGGATGTCAAGGTCACATCTGAACCTTATGAGCTTCCTCCACAGGAACAGCGTGCCGACGGTAACCTGGTTTATCTTACGGCCGATTCTGAGACGACGATCACCGAACTTGACGAGAACAAATCTTACATTATTGGTGGTATCGTGGATCGTAACCGCTACAAGAGCCTTTGCTTCAACAAGGCTAAGGAGCAAGGAATTCCTACGGCAAAACTTCCCATTGGACGTTTGCAAGCATCTAAAGTACTTACCGTCAACCAGGTACGTCCCATGCTTTGTGGTTGAAAAATTGCGCATACTAACGTGTACCGAATAGGTCCTGGAGATCATGTTGAAGGCAATCGAGCTCAAAGATTGGGACAGAGCTTGCAAGGCGGTCATTCCTCAACGAAAGCAACTTGTGGAAGGTGAGAATGCAGAGGATGAAGCGGAGGAAGAATACGACGGTTGTGAAGAGGAAGAACAAGGTAACGAGGTTCCTGCTGGGAACTCTGAAGCTGGCGATGACGGTCAAACCGAGGCAGGTATCGTGGAGGCTGTGCCTGTTGCGACGACTTCTTAGTTATATCCGCTATGCTAGTGAAGTAAGTACTTAAACAAAGAACACTAAACCGTTACCATACGGTCATACAATATTACTGCGACAAGGCGCGTTGCGTACGTGTAAAGCCAACCGGCTTCTAACGTTGTCGGTTTTCGCAAAATTCACGGTCTCCATTCTGCTATGGCCATAAAACCCGGAATACGCTGTGCTGGTGTGGTCAGAGTGCCGACAGCATGTTGATCATCCTTGTACATGCACCCACGGTAGCCTTTGATTGCGAAAATCCTGGATTATCACCGTATTCAATTTGCAACACTTTGATCTGGGATGAAACCAAGATTTCGGGGAACGTTCGACTATTCACCATGACAGTTTGAGTTTATTTCCAGGTGGAATAGGTCCTAATCCCATATTTTGTCACGGAAATTCCTTGAAAATATTCTGCAAAATGTTAGAGATTCCCTATGAGGTGAATGCTCGCAGAAATTCTACGAGCAGGCGGGTTGCTCAGCTTCGTCAGAGGCTATCATGCCTTTCGAGAATGCTCCTCAACTATCCCTACGAGATCCCCAAATTCTATTAAACACGATTATAAAACCCGAATAAAATTATCGAGTATCACGAATAGAGTTGTTCGAGTTAGTGGGATATTCTGGGCACAATCTAGATTGACAAGTCGAATTCGGGGGGCTCGTAGGGTATCTTGGGCAGGTGCCAGCTGAAAATATATGCAGCTGCAGGCAAAATACTTGCATGCAAAAACAGTGGATTGTAATCCATGACATGATTGCCGGGCTTCATCTATGACAACATCAAGGATTGCAATGTAAGATTTTGTCTAAAAATCTTCGGTGGATAGTAATTCATGATAGAATGTTGAGTACTTTGCGACTAATCTCAGCCGAATCCACAATGGTGACATGGCTTACGTGCTTGCCTAAGCAGATTTGGGTTTAATCCACGGCTTCGACATTCGTAAGGAAAACTAAAATGGTTTGTCAACACGTGTAATATGTGTGTATTAATGTCCGTTGATCATCCACATGGATCTCCATTCTCGCCCTGTATTGAATAGGTCCGGACGTAGATCCATTGACCGTTTCCCATAGAGCGTATATGTATTCCATAAAATTTTTATTCCAAAAGCCCGATCAAGGTTACGAATGAATGACTAGCTTGCAAACATGGCCCTATGAACATATATATGTGAGGACCATGGATTACCAGGTCAAATTTTACCCCTAATTATCTGTTATGGATAAAGCCCGGTTTTATGAGGAATTCTAATCCATGACCAATCGGTGGCCATTGTCTAATCCCCGGCGAATCCACGAGTTGATATGGATCACGCTCGCGCCCAAGAGAAATCGCGTTTAGTCCATGATTTTGACTTTGTAGGGATATTTCTAAGTATATATCCTATATACCTCTTTACACACGCAATTACTATTCTCATCTTAGTATCAAGTTATAAACTACGGTCTATCTCAACCGAGCATCACAGCTTCATGAGATTTAATCGTGGGCATTAAATATTGGGATTTATCACGAAACTTTAATGGGAATTTCGTGAGATTTCCCTGAGTCAAAGTGCTGACTCCCGAGAAAATCATCATGGCATTCCCATGACATATTCAAAGCAATCCTGTGTCTGCAATCTTGTTGCGTAGAGCCCGGGATGTAGGAACTTCAGATTTATGCTCTTAACTACAGATGAAAATGAAGACCAAATTATGATTCATAAAGGACCTCTATATATATACCTGACATATACATAATCTGCATGTGATACCTGCCCTACGGACGATCAGCTCATGTATTTGACATGACATCAGCATGTAATCAACATGTAATCAACATGTAATCAACATGTAAACAATGGAAACATACTGATTACATGACCACTGGGTCATGTAATTTATGACTGATTACAGATTTCTGTCAAGTGTACCATGTACAATGCTATCATAAATAGATGGGTCGATTAGCAGTCTAGTAGCCCTATCCCATCCCAACGTATGTTTCTGAACAATTCACGCTGGTTTACTAGGTACACCGCCACTCCAGAGCGTCTCAGGTCAAGGACAACAACGGACTGTTGTACGATATACCTGCACTGGACATAAGACGCCGCAGCTGTGGCCAGAGTACTAGCCGAAAGAGATACTGCTTACAAGCCTCCAAGCAAGCATGGACCTTGACCAAACCCTACGCACCCAACGCTCGTGGTAATTGCTCGAAAGTAGCAGCGCCATGCGGTGGTCGACCATATACGTACGCGTACGCGTCGTCATCTTCAGCGTTGTGGACGAAACAAACAAACTCCATTCAATCCCCAGGTGGTGCATTCACTTTTCAATATGCTCTTTGCGGGGTGACCAGACTTGCGCTTGGGCTGCCCTCACCGAGTCTGGCCATGGAAAGTTCTTCTTCCCTATCAACGCAGAATTGCGCCATCTTCTGTTCATTCCACTGCGTCCTCATTCGTTAAACACCGACGAAACAGCACCATCAATGCTGTAAGAGGTCGCTCGCTTCCAAGCCTGACTTCCAAAGGCGCTCTGTGCGTATCAAGAGGTAACGTTGCGTGTGCGTAATGAGAATCTACTCTACGAGTGTATGCTGACAGTTCAACTCGTGCATTGTTCGTGCACCTTCCCCACGCTGTCTGACAGCCGCTGCAGCGTCCGAAACTATCGGGTATTGAGGATCCCTACCCTCGCAACGGTTTCTCATTGCATCTATGCCGACTCACCGTACCCAATTGTACACGCGTCCACTCGTCCCACTCTCTTAACTCCTACAACAGATCCACGTCATCCGAAGCTCATCTACACATCTGTGACTCCAAAACGTCCGCACAACTCCCAATCGTGCGTAAAGTCCCTTCGTAAGATGTAAAAAGATATAACATGAGTGATCTTTAGAGGAGCGCTCAACTCACGAGCACCCGGTTGGTAAGGTCTAAGTTTGTCATTTACATGATCGCTATTCTGTAATTTACCTGCTATCTGGTCTTGGTTTACAGACTGAACGATATTTTGGGTATATTCTAAGGTATTTTGCTGCAACTCTAGTTTGATAATAATCCTGAATTTCATTCTGTGATTGTAATCCTTGACATTATTGCTAGACTTAATCCATGATCTTGTCTGGGATTGTGATCCATGTTTTTTCAGAGATCTCTGCTTGGATTGTGTTCCATGACAAACAGCATGATATGTGACTATTCCCAGTCAAATCCTCGAATTTCTCCATGATTCTGCACTTGCGCACATCCATTCGGGTTTAATGCATGATTTCCCAAGTCACAGGGTGGAGTGTATTCTGTGCGTTCATCCAATTTACAAACCGGCTGGCGTGGTGCCAAGGACCATACCAATCCCTCATTGTGCACGTGGACTACGCGTGGAATTTTCGTGAGTTCAAATTCACGATGTTGACCAGCGCAGGGTACTACCAATTCTATTCTGAGCGGTTGAGATTCCGACGTGGATTATGCACACTTCATCTTGGATAAATATTCTGGCAGAAATCTAATAAACCTTTTTCACCTGGTAATGTCGCTCTTTGGTCTGATATGGATGTGAATGTCCCCGCACACTCTTCCGCATTTTCCCAAGATTTCCTGTTGGATTGAGCCTAAACTCATTGTGCATCATTCAGAATCAGATCATGGATTATGAGGACTTAAATCGTGGTTTGCGTCCTGTTATCAAGAACACGATTATGGTTTTTCCACGACTGAAAAAGATCGGATTAAATGAGGTTTTGTAATCCATGATTTCCACGAACGCATTGCATGGTTGGTTGATATGTGTCGTTATTGTCTTATAAGATTTCAAGTGTGACATAATGCAAGCTACTGTTTTATGCGTGAGGTATTGATGTCTCGTATTTTATGCTGTTGGGGCTTTTAATTGAAGTGATGTGCTTCGGGCAACCGAGGTCAGTTGACTGCTGTGACATAACGATCCATGATGATGTCGAGGATTGCTCGGCGAAGTGAATCGGTCCTGCGCCATTCGGGCCAAATACCAGACGCCTTCCCGTAAATTGTCTAAAACTTTGCTTAGCAATCTCGAAGATTATCCCAAACGTTGGCGCGGATCATAGCGAATCAGATTATGGATTACGCCCAACACAGTTATGTGTTATGCTGTAACGAAGCATGGATTATAATCTGAACAATGCAGTGGATCTTGCGGAATCTTGTCCTGGCTTATGCACAACAGTAACATGAATTGTAAGAAAGTGAATCATGAATCATGAGAAACAGTATCAAGGATAACCATGGTTTTATACGGACGCGGGATCAAATTGTGCTTTGATCATGGATTATATATACAAGGAAAAATATTCATGAGACGAAAACGTGACATGGATTTATCATTGGGTTTGCCAGATTGAATCATGGAATAGGGGCAGTCAGATCTTGTGAAGAAATGATCTGATTAAGTTTACTTGCCTGTCGTCATAGAAACCGCGTGAGATTAGACCTAAACGCGCATTGTTCTTCTGACTGATCATCAAAGTCAGATGTTTGAAAAGTATGACATCATATATCACATCATATGTGTTGAGCATGTCTATACAAAGCAGGAAGCCTAGGTGAAATAGATGAAATAGGTTGTGTATAGCAAGCATTCAAATCTTTAAGACATGTACAAATTATGTTTGCAGCTTTCTCAAGTTATTTACTTCGACTTTTTTTTGGCAGTGATCCATGATTGTATCTGGGATTGTAATCCATGACATGACCATTGGGCTTATCAATAATCCTGTCTAGGATTTCTGCCAGGATAGTCACCCACGATGAAGTAAGTGTTCCATGTGTAATCCCAGACGAATCCACGATTCTGACGTGAATTGCGCACTTGCCTAATGGAATTCGGCTTTAATCCATGATTTTTGACCATGAATGGAGCGCGTGGGCCTGCGCTCATGCAGCTTCATGAAAATGTGAATAATGCCTGATTTTACGAAACGAAGTTGCGGAAAAACCCGGTTCTATCTGCACTTCTTTGCCAGAAATTTCCTGAACAGAAACACGAAAGCGTACATTTTGTGGTGACTGGTGTTCTCAAGTACCGGGCTTCATCCCAGATTACACTATCATCGCGAAAATCATAGATTACAAATTTGAGGTTAACCCACCGGGCTTAATCCTTAATAAGGATTGGGTTTGATCCTTGACGAGATCCGGCACAATCCTTGAAAACTTCGGGCGTAATCCATGATTGATCTCGCTTTATTCCTGAGAGATCAGACTCAATGCCAATTGTTGTTCAGCATAATCCGTGTCATTTGTTATTTTACTGGCTGATTTTGCCGGTCGTGAAATTCTCACGCCTGTTATGGGAATATAATTGTAGCTGGCATGCTACCAGAAAGATGTAAGAATCATCCTGGATACTAGCATCTCCCTGACTCTTTCAGGCATTTATAATACAAGACGACAACGGACTGGGCGGGCTCGTGTCAAGCACGATCGAAATTCTAGGGCTGCCAGTCTCTCTACGAGGTGAATGCTCGCAGAAATTTCACGTGCAGCTGCACAAACTTAAGGTTGGGGCAGCGCTTGCTGCTTCACGCGGCATTCATGACCATACGTACCGTATACTGCAACTGAGTAGTAGAAGCTTTACTTCAGCATCATTCCAGCTCCTGAGAAATGTATTCAAGTTGAAGCTATGTCATCCTCAACAAGCATCTATCAACTGCATACGCAGAGCCCCGTTGACGACGGTGGCCACCAGTGAGACCTTACTCGCCCAAGTTACGCGACAGAGGTCACCACAATGCGCGAACCATAAGTAGGGAGATACACAACCTGGACACTCCCTCCTCTATGGCCAGGCTCACTATAGAAAGCAAAGCGATGACAAGAGCATCGAAGCAGCCGTCCGGTCTCGAATTTTATTGTAATCAAAGGTCAAGGGCATAATTTCCTCGTCGCGCTCCTGGTGGACCCTTGAGCTTGGCATGTCTCCGTCCTGCATGCCAACCTTATTCGGGCGGGCCTACGAGCATGTGCTCTCTAAACCACCAAGGAGACACATAACACCGCTCGATACGTATGCTTCTTACCAGGGTTGGAGATTACCGTTCATGATCCATCGCTTCGTTAACGGCGAGTTGCGCTTCACTGTCGTCGATGTTGCTCGCACCATGGCGGGCAAGCATCTACGCGCTGCCTTCGTCCTCACATTCGTCCTTGTTATTACCTTGTACTACACAGCGGCACACAGCAACAGTGAGCGGATTGCGGCAATTGGATCAAGAATAGGGTCGAAAATTGGCAATACCATTGATGAAGCGATCTACGCGATCGAACCTGCTGCGCGTCCGAAGCCGCCTTACGTCCCAGAAGGGTCAGATCCGCCAGAGGGATTTTTCGCTCTTGCATCAGATCTCCAGGCGGCAAACAGAACCGATTTCAGGGTCGCAATCGTGACCATGTTGGAAGGATTCACAGCACCAGAAAAGCCTTTGAGATTAGCGAAATGCCGACATGATACGCCCTCCAGATACGCGGCACTGACGAACCAGAAGGATAAGCGGTATTTCTTGGCCATGAATGCATACAACAACGAGGAAGTTCTGCCCACTGTCATGGCGGAGATGGGTGATGTCATTAGTTTGTTGGTAGCTGCGGGTGCTACAATCTTCGTTTCTATTGTTGAGAATGGCTCAGATGACCAAACCCCTGAAATGCTACGTGCTTTTGCCAAGACCCTCAAGGACTGGGGAATATCGAACAAAATTGTGACAAGGCCAGAGAAGACTGATTGGAACGGGCGCAACCGGATCGATATGTTGGTGGACTACCGTAACGAGGCGCTGGCTCCGTTATATGAATCCGACAAGAAGTACGATCGTGTGATATTCTACAACGATATCTATCACTGTTCCAGTGATATTCTGGAGCTTTTGCTTCAGTTTGAAGTCCAAGGTGCAGACATGGTTTGCCCCGTCGATTGGGTTAACCTTGGCTATCCCTATCCAGCTCTGTACGATGCCTGGGTGTTGCATACCATGACCGGCGAGCTTGCGTATCGCCCGAGAGAACCGAAGTTTGATACATACGATCCAGAGACGTTCTTCTCGGATGAAACTTTATCACGGTTTCGTTGGTTGGATCGAAGACCAGTGCAGGTCATGTCGTGCTGGAACGGCGTGACAGTCATGTCCGCGAAACCGTTCCAGATGGACGAAAAGAATGTACGGTTCAGGTCCGGTAATTCAGACGTAGGCGAGTGCAAAGCCAGCGAATGCGAGTTGATTTGTCGAGATTTCTGGAAGTCGGGACATGGAAGGATAGCCGTGGTACCTCGCGTAGCTGTTTCTTATGAGCTCCAGACCTACGAGCTGCTCAAAGGTGTACACGAGGAATCTGATCCGTACATTTACGAGCTTGACAGCAGCATTGCGGACGAAGGATTCAAAAGGTCTAGATTCTCGGGCTGGTTCGAGCGGACGGGCGCGTTGCCGGAAAACATGCGGAACGGCGATCTCTGGAAGCCTGAACGCTGGTGGAAGGCACCATACCCGGAACCAATCAACGAGAAGCTTACATGGCGCAGCAAACCTCCAGAGCAAGTGTGGTGTTTACCGGCGCAAGGATTGGGAGCTCACGATATGTGGCTTGAAAGTTATTACGAGTTACCGGACTGGAGCATTGCTTGAAAAGTATTAGAGGGTCAAGGACTATGATTAATTTGTGCAAATCTATCTTTCTAGCAGCTGGCTTCTGTCATGCGGGTATCTTCGATGCTTCGAATGCATAATCATATCTCTAAACTAGCACCGGTAGTGATACCATTTCGAAAATCCTCATAGGGCTTCAGTACCTCCGGCGTGATCCTCTTCACTAAGCTTCTGACAGCGCCATCAAAATGCCTCTTCTCGACTCTCTCCGCGTCAATGTTATCCTCCATAGCCTTCAAACCAGCTCTCTGGCACAAGGCCGCGATTTCCGCACCAGAGCAGCCGTCTGTGGCGTCTGCCAGCTCTTCGATGGAGATGTCGCCAGCGACCGACATCTTTGAAATTTGGATTTGCAAGATTTGCTTACGCGCATCCAGATCTGGCGGTGCAACGTAGATGATACGATCCAGACGACCCGGCCTCATAAGCGCAGCATCGATGACGTCTGGTCGGTTAGTAGCGGCAAGGATAGTAACATTGACCAATGCTTCAATACCATCCAGTTCGTTGAGTAGAGCAGCCAGCACTCGGTCACTCGAGCCTTCGCTGCCGCCTCGACTCGAAGCGATAGCATCGATTTCGTCAAAGAAGATAATACTGGGACTAGCAGCCCTAGCCTTCCGGAATACCTCTCTGATTGCACGCTCAGATTCACCGACGTATTTGTTGAAAATCTCCGGACCCTTCACGGCCATAAAGTTAAGTCCAGCCTCCGTAGCTAAGGCTTTAGCTGTAAGTGTCTTCGAACATCCAGGGGGACCGTACAAAAGCACGCCCTTAGGAGCCGTCACACCCAAACGTTTGAAAGTATCTGGATGAGTGAGTGGCCATTCCACCGCTTCTCTCAACTTCTGCTTCACGTACTCTTGACCGCCGATATCGGACCAACGTACTTTGGGTGGTTCCAGGAAGATCTCCCTCATAGCGCTTGCTCTGACTGTCGTCAAAGCGGATTCAAGGTCGTCTCTGCGGATCCTCATTTGATCTTGCCCAATGCCTTCCGATAATCCACGTTTGATCGCTCTCATTGCGGCGTCTCTTGTCAAAGCAGCGAGGTCTGCACCGACGTATCCATGTGTGCGGGAAGCCAGGTTTTCGATATCATCAATCTGTAGTTCATGCGGCATACCACTTATTTGCAGATGGAGGATTTCTAATCGTGCATTGGCATCCGGAATGCCCACTTCAAGCTCTTTGTCAAAACGCCCGGGTCTCCTCAGAGCTTCGTCAATGGCATTGGGCCTATTCGTAGCTGCAACGACAACAACCCTTCCACTAGTCTCCATGCCGTCCATGAGCGTCAGAAGCGTAGCAACAACTCTACCCTCAGCTTCGCCACTCTCACCGCCTTGTCGTTTAGGTGCGAGGGCGTCGACTTCATCAATAAAGATGATGCTTGGCTGTTTCTGATTGGCTTCCTCGAAGATATCCCGTAATCGTTGCTCTGACTCTCCCAGATACTTGCTCGTGATACTAGGTCCAGAGATGCGGATGATATGAGCCTTTGTTTCATTAGCGACGGCTCTCAGAAGCATGGTTTTTCCGGTTCCAGGAGGGCCGTACAGGAGGACACCTCTGGGCGGCCGCATGGCGAAACGGGTGAAGATCTCCGGCTGTAAAAGAGGCAGGTGAACCATGTCTTTGAGTACCTCAATCTGCTTTCCTAAACCACCGATGCTGGCATACGTCACGTCTGGTACCTCTCTCGCCGGTCCGACAGGCTCAAGATCAGCCTCAGCTGATTCATGTGAAACGACGTTAACGGAGGTAGCACGCGTTATCAGGAAAACGTGCGGCCCGGCGGGCGTCAGGTCCTCATCATCCAAATCAAGTGCCGACATGTTGACGGATATATCCGCCTGCGACATGTTCATGCTCATGTCTCCGGGCTCAGCAGCAACTATCGAGTCAACAATGAACGATCTCGTGACGCCGCGATAGATGCATTCGATGCTCATCCCTGACGTGACATGCTTCAGGTCAATGAGGGCTTCAGTCAGGTATAGATGAAGTGCTTCATCTGCAGAATGGTCGACGTCCGGGGTAGTCTCATCCAAGAGCACCTCGGATGCCTCGAAGATGTCATCCGTGAACTTCCGTACAGTCACGGCATCGCCTACAGATAGCCCTCCACATGCTCTGAGGACTGCCGGTACGTAGACCAAACTCGGCTCTGAATAAGCATTCCCAGTCCAAGCCGTCCCAACAGCAGCACGTCCGGTATCATCTCCTTCCTGCCGAACAATCACTAGATCACCCGCACCCACGCCCAGACCTTTCATAACGCTCGGGCATATGCCGATCCTTTGTACGGTTCGCGAATTGGTTGAGGAAGTTTGCGCGGGACGGACGATGAACTTCTCCGGCAGGGGTTCTCTTGGGATCTCCAGAGGGATATGCGTAGTCGTTCCCACCAGTTTCGGCACTGTCGGCCGCTTTTTCTTCAGTCTCGTCGCGTTTGAGGCACCGAGCCCTACGGGCCCGGATGATGAACCCTTCGGAGGAGGCATCGGTACGTGTTACGTATTTCTGGATTTCTGGATTTACCCCTGTAACGTCGTCTACCGACAAAATTCAGTCGCCCTGGTCACTGCAGGGGATGTGGGCCGCGATTACGAGGAGTCGTGAGCGGAAGATACTGTGAAGAAAGCCAACAGACGAACTGGCAAGATGTGTAACGATGCATAAACGGAATTATGATTTTCGTCACAGAATATCTCTTCAAAGTGAACTACCCAATAAGAATGCTCATGCTGTGTCTTATCCGTACAAACCCGTGCCCATACCTTCTCTAGTCATTACTCATGCAACAGCCCCAACCTATCGTACACCGTACGAGCTCTGACGTAGGGGTCAAGGGCCCAGTACTGATGTTGCAGTTCAGCAGCTAAAGCTTCTCTCTCCTGTTTTGTGTCGACACCGGCAACCCACTTCTTCGTCGCCTCCTCAAATTTCGCTTCAATGACATTGCGCTCGGCAAGGAGCTTCTCCCTCGTTGTGCTGTCCGCAAGCTTGAAATTTTCGCCAGCAACAGGCTCAATGTAGGTGTATTCCCATTTCTGCGTGCCGCCAAGCTCCGTGTAAATATGGTTAGGGGAGATGAATTGTTCCAAGTCGGCTTGTGAATTTGTGAAATGGATTTTGGAGGCCACGACAGGGTCCAGCCAACCTTTGACGATCTTCCAGATGCCTTGTGCAACCCATGGCGCCTTATGAACGAGACACACTCCCAGGGATTCGGGGTAATGTGCCTCGAAACACTTGATGATGAACTTTAACGGCGTGTAATCCATGTTAGCCATTGAAAAACCATTAAGGTCCATGATGATTGTGGCAGTATCTGCGGGCTCCTTCAACATCAATCGCGTACTCTCCATCAAAAGAATGGTGAATCGCTCCATGGACTCTTCGTTTTGGTCCTTAGCGTGATGCAAGCGACTTCTAATCACACAGATAGGTCGGCCCTGCTTATCTGTACCATGAACGAATGCCTTACCCATACGTAACTGCTTGATTGTACCGTCGTCAGCAGCCTTAGCGGCGCCCTCTTCTCCGGAGAAGACGAGTTCATCAACATCCATCTCCGTGGAACGCCAGTGAATTGTAGAAACAAGCATGATCAAAGCATTCTGAACATCCCACTTCCTAGCCCGGAGAAATCGAAGCATGAGAGCATCAGGATGGTCCGCCTTGACTAACCCCCAAAAGGACTTCCGCAGCTCATCTGGTGTCTGGTTGGCAATAGCGTCTTGATAATCTTTGTTTTGATTAAACTTGTCGTCGGTGTTATCGGGATCGGTGGATTTGTTGGTCGACTTGCGAGAGAGTAATCCAAACCGTCCACTCTTCTTCTTCTCAATGGATTTGGTATCAGTCGAGTCGGACGAGGAAGGTCCAGGGGTAGTCGTCAGACCGAAGACACGGGATGCCTCGGCCCATAGCTCCTTAAGCTTGGTTTCCTGCTCGGTGGTCAAGTTCCCTGGTCGACCTGGAAGCCGTTGAACTGTCGACATGGTGCGAATCGGAAATGGACGTGTGATAGATGATTCTTTGGGTGAGGCGACGTTGTTTTTGGAGGTGAATGCCGGAGTATATGCGTAATACGTCAGAGCTCCAACTGCGATTGTAGTCGTTGATGTCCAGAATACAAGTGCTCTGGTGTTTCTATGTAGCATTCAACGTTGCGGGTCGCTGCCGCCTCTGCTGTTACCGGGCTGGCCTGTGCAGACTCTAGAGCTCGCGTATTTCCGGCCCCGGCGTACCACGTATGTAACGACGCGTTGCACGTGTGGGCACGACAAGATTCAACCAGCATTCACGAGTACGTTATGACTGGAAAACGAGTGTTACGAGGGAGGACTACTACAGCTGTCTCCACCATCCATCATCCGTTTTCGATTCTGCCTCTCTGCTAAGCTTTTCGTTTATCGGAGCGGCCGAATATCCGGGGATGCCGACAAGGAAGCTTAAGGTGCAGCAACTGACGTCCCGCCGTCCAAAGGTCCAAAGAAACTGAAAAAAGGAGTCGGTCAACGTCAAGCTCGACATCGGACCATTGAACTCGGCGGTCACGGATCAGCAAGAACCTACTTGACAACCGTGAACAAAATCTGATTTGCATGAGTGGCTTCATCCTTGTGTGTTGCAAAGCATATATTGCACCCCGACTTGATGTCCATCCTCTACTGTCACACGGCTGCGCTCACCATAGGCGAAGTCAACCGATACACCGTCACAGTATCTACGCAAAAGCTTAAGGAAGCCGGTATCACCCTACAGAAGGGCAAGATATGGGTTCGTATCAGGAATGCCTGCAGCAAGGTCTTGCGGGCAGCTTATCTTACCGGTTCGTCTGGTGCCATTTGCGAGTATGCACCATACTGATCCGTAATCTAGGACCATACGTACTTGCGGCAAGCGTGACATCGTCTACCTATTCGATGCGTGAGCAGACACCTCCATGGGATACTCCAGCCTATGATCCGCACATCAAAGCGGGATCCTCATTTTACACAACTCTATACGCTTCGCCTGCCGTCGCGGCAGGGCCTCACGAAGATCGGACGTTTACTTTTGACTTATCAACTCAAGTACTATTCACACATGCTCATGTAGAGTACGAGATAACGCTGGCGTCCTCCTCCGCCGCACTTCGTCGTCCATCCAAGACCGAACCTCATCAAGCTGTTTCGGTCAAGATGGAAGATACCCATGAGCTATGGCGCACACCTGAACTGGAACGAGGAGTACATGATGATATTCATCTCGTCGTTATCTCCCACGGGTTGCAATCAAATACGGGCGCCGATATGCTCTACATGAAGCAGCAGATCGAACACGAAGCTGGCGTGAAAAAGTTTCCCAAGGGGGGAGTTGTAGTGAGTGGCTTCACGGACAACTCGTGTCGAACGTTGAGAGGGGTCAAATACCTTGGCCGGAGAGTTGCTGAATGGGTACTCAAGGAGACGCGGTGGTACGAGCTTGAGAAGACGGATGAAGTAGACTGGGTACCGTACTCGCGCATCAGCTTCATTGGACATTCCCTCGGAGGCCTTGTGCAGACATACGCCCTTGGTTATATCTATGATCGCACAAGAGGGGAGTTCTTTAACCGCATTCGACCAGTTAATTTTGTCACTCTTGCGAGTCCATGGCTTGGCGTGAGTGCTGAAAACCCTGGATACGTCAAGCTCGCCCTTGATCTCGGAGTCCTTGGGAAGACGGGACAAGACCTCGGACTTACTTTCCGTCCTAACCAGCAGTTCCAACAACTATCTGGAGATAAGCCAGTGCGAATACGTGACCATCGCCCTTTATTACGCATCATGGCTTTGGAGGATGGACCTTGTCATGCTGCAGTGAGGCTGTTTAAGTTACATACGCTGTATGCAAACGTCGTCAACGATGGCATTGTGCCCCTGCGAACAGCCTCGCTTTTTTTCCTCGATTGGGCTAGTTTCGAAAGGGTAGAGAAGTCGCGGGCAAAGAGTCTCTGGCACACAGGACAAGGATTATGGCATACACTCGGACCTGGTGTCGGCCCTAGTCATCGAAGCGCAACCCTAACTGGCTTCGTAAGAAACAAGTTTAGAGGATCAGATGACGAGTCGGACAGAGAAAATGTGGAAGGAGAACAATTGAAATCTCAGAACAGGAGATGGGAGTTTCTGAAACAGCGTTTCCCGTTGCCGAGCCGGAAGGATGCCGAGGACGCTCAGTCGAAGACAGGTAACATCGAAGAAGCAACGCCGGAAAACCCAAAGAGTGGTTGGGATACGCTATTGCACCACATTTTGCCTGGAACGAAAAGCCCTTCTCCCGGGTCAACGCGCAGAAATTCACCGACGGACCTTACGTTCCAGTTGGCTCAACCAAAGGGGATTCCCATGCCTCCTCCTGGATACATATCAGAACAATCGGCATTTGCCTACGAGGCAGCGCTAGGCAGTGACACGGATAGTCCTGCGGAGAATTCCGTGAAGCCGAGGTCAACCATGTCGACCCCATGTGGTTCACCAATCCCTGATGATGCCCGCATGGATGTTCGCATTCCAGGTCAAGGTACAGAATCGACAGAGTTCAGGAAGGAGGTTAAGCCTGGGGATAATGACGATTCCGCAACTAGTGAGACGCATGTAACGGCCGCCCCTGAGACCCAGCAATCCGAGTCAAATCCCCTGACTTCGGTACTCACACTCTTTCGCCCTCATGGCGGAAGATCGTCACGAGGCAAACACATTCCGAAGATGTACCGACGTTCTCAGACTAAGCCTACCCCCGATGAGCTTGCCTCCAAGGACTTCGAGGGATCTGGCAGCGAGCCACCGCCTAAGAGTACTTGGTATGAAAGCGCCCACATCATGATAAATCCGCCTCTACCTCCCACTGAATGGTTGGTGAACCCAAAGTCCCGTCGCGACGTTATTTTCCACGACAGAATTTACCGGCCTTCAGATATTCCACCCGCGGAACCCGATGCACCTGCGGGACCAGGCTCTCCAGGTGAGAGTTCTGCTGCAAAGAAGCATAAGGAAAAGCTCAAGTTGGAGGAGAAAATTGCGCGGGCGTGGCACAAGGATATTGAGTGGAGGAAAGTACTTGTTCGGCTGGAGCCTGACGCCCACAACAATATCGTCGTGAGGAGGCAGTTTGCCAACGCTTTTGGTTGGGGTGTTGTCGAGCACCTAGTGCAGGAGCACTTTGCAGTGAACGAGGAAGATGTGACATCCAGGGAGAATGAGGATATCACCGACTCAGCCGAAATCCGACCACAACTCCCACCTGCTGAATTTATGACCCGGCGTGATACAGCTCCTTGGCATGAAATGGAGTTCGAGCATTCGGAGGACGAAACGTGGAGCGATGATGAGGATCAAGCAGGTGCAATTGTTTTGGCCGAAGTTGAGGCAGGCATCATTCCGGGATAGGTGCACGGCGTTAGTTTTTCTTTGGCATTTTTGATACTAATCTATAATCCTATACTTTTCTCACCGGCATTTGTTCGCCATCGGCGTCCGACACTTCGTGCAATCACTCGGCTTTGCCAATGTCGTTCTTGTCCTTCCCATCAGACTTGCCCCGTACAGAGACGGAACCGTCGTCGTTACCGAAATAGGCAGCATCAGCCATATCCACGAAGAGACCCACCTCAACAACACCGATGATAGCCTTAATTTCCGCAGCAAGCTGTCTTACGAGCTCGACAGGGATCTGACCGAAATGAGCATCAATGATGAAGTTTCCGTTGTCAGTGATGATGGGTCCAGCCTTAGCCTTACCGCCCATTCTCAGTTGAGGGTCCAGGGCACCCATGTTGGAGAGGATGCGAAGAACGGACGCATGAGCGAGAGGGACAACCTCGATAGGGACACCCTGAGTCCATTCCTTACCGAGAATGGACGAGTTCTTGCGGTAGTCAGCAACGAGAATGAACTTCTTCGCACATGATGCGACGAGCTTTTCTTGGAACAAACAAGCACCTCCACCCTTGATACAGTTCAAGGCAGAGTCGACCTCATCGGCACCATCGAATGCAACATCCAGCACAGGGTATCCAGAAATCTCACCAAGACGAAGACCACCATTGACGATCAACTCCTTGGATTGGAATCCAGTAGGGATGAAGATGATGTCTTTCAGATCCTTGCGTTGCAAGATACGCTCAACGGCATAGACGACTGTTGATCCGGATCCAATACCAACAACCTTGGCATTCTCGGGGAAGTGCTCATCGACAGCACGGTGGGAAGCGAGACGCTTGGCCTTCTCCACGGGGGAAAGGGACTCGGGATTAGGGAAGGTGAGGCTGGAGGAGGTGACGGTCTCGACAGCGTTGGATGTGGTGCTATGCGAAGTGGCAGAAGCAACACCAACTTGGTACTTGTAGTCAAAATATCAGTTTCATCCCGGTTAAATCACTGAATCAAGATCCACCATCAATGATGCCTTATCGCCGCTGTTGGACGATGACATGCTCTCTGCGACACGGGAAGACATTGTGCGGATATGGTGATGCGAGATTGGGCGTGTCAGGAAAGTTGAACGGACGAAGGAGAATGATCTGAATGCAAAGATTGTTCTCTGTGATCGCATACGGTGGAATCGACGTTACCTGTGCCGCCCAACGGGACTTGTAACTGAACTCAACCGTGCGCCTACCGGATTAGACCTCGACGTCAACAGACCCTCGAGAAGCGTAACGTAACGTAACCTCAGACCAGCTGAAGGACAGAATGGAATCCATGGACACAGTAAAGTCAAATCCTCGAGGAATTCCTCAAGCGCCTTTCGTCGAAAAGATCGAAGAGTACGTCTCAACATACGACGAAGTTGACCCTACATTGAAGAAGTTCCAAGAGACCGTCGCGAAGTACAAGTTTATGGAAGTGAACGTTCTGAGAAGAGCAACTGGATTGCGCGAAAAGATTCCTGATATTGAGAAGACGCTGGAGATGGTCAAGTTCATTGAGTCGAAGAACGTATGCGGACCGCCCATTGATCCACGACGGTCGTGCTAACAATCTCTTGCAGGAAACTTCAGAATCATTTGGTACAAGCTTTGAGTTGAACGACACATTATTCGCAAAAGCAACCATTGAACCAACAGACACGGTCTACCTGTGGCTCGGCGCGAATGTCATGCTCTCTTATCCCATTCCAGAGGCAATCGAGCTTCTCACGTCGAAGCTATCCACAGCAAAGGAGTCGCTGGCACAGTGTGAGGAGGACGCCGAGTACCTGAGAGAACAGATCACGGTGATGGAAGTGAATGTTGCAAGGATTTACAATGAGGGTGTGCGACTGCGAAGACAGCAAGATCAGGGGAAGTGAATTTAGCAAATGGGCGCTGAATGTTTGGGACGACTGCAAATGGGGAAAGCCGCCATGACGGCTATATATCCACATCTCCACGAGCTAGGGAAAAGAGATACGGGAGAACATCGTCTGGGGCATGTCGAATGCCGTTGTGGAGGTACCTATATCAGGGTCAGTATGAATGAATAAGGGTACTCCCCTTGCACCACGTACCTGTTCGTCTGCCATTGTTTGCAATTCCCGATACGGCCCGCCGTGTCAATGCTCGACTGCAAATCGACGTACATGTCGTCCACGTAACTCACAGCCACAACCGGAACGGTATTCTTCGCCAACCGTTCCGGGTCATATAGTCGTGGCCACTGGTCGTATTCCGCCAACATATCTGCGACCTTTGCCAGCGGTTTGAGCTCGGCGTAATCCTCAAACATCCACCTGAAGATCATTTCTCCTGTAAAGTATATTCTGGCATCATCTCCTTCCTCTATTTGCTGTCCCCATTGGAATATGGGATATAGGGACAAGGTCCGTTCTGCACTCCAGCTTGGAGCTGCAGCTTGGCAATAAATGACTTCGTGTAGGATTGCGTAGAGGGGATTGGTATCAAACGATTGCATATTCTGTATATCAGCGAGAGTCCGATACGTGAAGCACCGGAATGTTTGTAGGTCGTTCGCAGCGCGGAAGACGAGGTCGTGAATCTTGTCAAAACCACCATGAAGGCCAAACTCCAGCCCGAGTTGCAGAAAACGCCGAGCAGTGAGTTGTCCGTCCTATCAAACATATGAGTAAACAGTCTGAGCATGCGGAGTACTGTAGCATACATTCGGCAGTCGCACGCCCTTGTTTCCAAGATACTTCACAATACTCCGAACTCGTGCAACATCCATAGGGTACTTTTCGTAGTACATATCGTTCCGGTGCTGCAGCTTTTTGTACAACGACTTGTAGACATTGTCAGGCGTGACTTCCAGAATTGGTGCTAAACCGCCAGTGATAAAACATTCACGAAGACCGTGTGGGCTAGACTGTCGTAAGTAGGAGGGTTGACAACGTGGGATTGGGTATCATACCTCTGTGACAGATAAGTGAGGCAGCAGAAGCCCCCAAAACTTTGTCCCAAAATCGACCATCGGGCTTCCGCATGCTCACCCAGCAGCTTTTCTCGTATTCGCTCGCAATCCCTTACAATGTTGTCGGCGCGAAAATGTTTCAGATACTCGGCTTTCGCTTCATCCGACCCTCTCTTCTCCAAGGTCCCTGCTGATATTGGCGTGCTCAAACCCGTTCCTATACTCAGGTCAGTCCACCTGATCAGAACACGTCGTCAGGTCCACACACCTCGCTGATCCAGATATAGAATCTGGTAATCCTTCAAAAGGACCTTTGTAACTCCTGTGTTGGATGGCTGTGCGCATTCAAACCCTGGCCCGCCCTGGAGGTAAACAATGTATGGCAAGGCCTCCGCATCCTTCAGTCTATCCAGCGAAATGCAATGTCGCGCAAATACTCTGATAGTTTCCCTTTCCGGGTGACCGTAATCAAGTGGTAACTCAAAAAAGAGCTCCTTGATCTGTATGGAGGGGATGTTGTAGCATTCCGGTCGCGCTACAGTGTTTGAAGTGTCCGGCGTAGTCCCTTGAACAACAGACAGCTGTGCTTCTGGCGCTGGCATCGTTTGTGATGTCCCGGCAGACGTAGAGAGCACAGTCCTAGGCATGAACGGCCCTTCACGGCCTTGTACTGGAGTGTATGCGGTTGCTTGAATCCCGGGATAAAGTTGGGCGTATGTACCTGTTTTACTTAGACGTTACGAATACAACCCCACCAAAGCAAGCAGCGGCGGCTCCGGAGACTGATAGCCCGCGGACCACAGAAGCAGTTGCACTTGAGATAAGCAATCGAATTTGATTGAAAGAATGTCGATGATTGTGTAAGACGCCGACAAATCGTCATTATGAATTAATGCATGCCGCTAATAGCCCTGTGCTACCGATACCGATACCGTAAACCCCATCTATGCTAGCAAAAAGAGACGAGACGCGGGTAGGATTACCGTATTCGTCCAAAACACCTGATAACATCGTTCATTAATCTCTCCAAAATCGAGAATGGCGATCAAACGGTCCATTTCCTGTTGCAAAACGCCCAACCTAACGATCAATGTTCGACGGCGTCGGTCGCCTTTGTCGCTCCAACTCCTCCGCTTGCTCCCAGCTGATCGGCGTGCCAAGCGTCTGTCCGCTACTTTCGCTCACAGGACTCAAACTTCCTGTTACACTTGCGGAAGAGCTACTTCCCAACGCCCAGTCTCCCTCACCATCCTCCAACTCGCCCATCTCCAAATCCAGATCGTGCTCAGCAACTGCGAACCATGGTGCTGAACCATCGCTAATGCCCGAAGCATGTGTGTCGCCACGGACGACATGGTCGTACTCCCAGCGAAGGTACTTACCTTCCTGGGTGCGAGGCAAGAACATACGCTGAGAAATAAGGAAGCAAACAACAGCCAAACAGCTACCACCAATCAAGTCGACAAAGTAATGGTGAGTCAAGTACATAGTAGACCACCAGAGCCACATGACGTAAAACATGAAGAACGGGGTAGCTGAAGGAAAGACATGACTCATGAACAGAGCCTCGATTGTTGCACAGCCAGAGTGAAGCGACGGGAATGCACCGAAGACCATAGGCGAAGCGGTGAACGTAGACGTATACGTGGCAGTGCCAAACAAAGCGTCAATGCGAGCAAGACCACCAGGCGAACCGGGCATTCCGTAGTTTGCCGGAGCCAACCCGTAGAGGTTCTCGTACCAAGGCGGCGAACAGGGGAAGAAGATTTGGATCAGAACACCAGTCAGGTTCATGTACCCAAACGCCTTAGCAAAAGCAGGTAGAGTCCCTGGTGGAGAGAAGACGAACATGACCGCACTGACGACAAACGGTGAACCAAAATGCGTAACTCCATAGGGGATCCAGGAAAGAACATCCAAGAACGAGTTCGTGTGCTTTGCAAGAATGTTACTGACGTTTGCACCGTACATAATGTTCTCCAAAGCTGGCAAAACGCGAACCCAGATGTGCGGTCTGTATGCTGCCGGAATGAAGCTGCATGCGTAGAACAAGACAAGCCAGCTTGCGATTGGCAAGAAGGGGAAGAAGAACTGGCTGGTAATGGGGATGAGAAGCGCAGTACCGAGTGCAGTAACGACGAAGAGCTTGAACAAAATACCAAATTTCTGAATCATGCACAGCGAAAACACACCGAGACAAGCCAGAAGAACATATTGCAAGTCCCAGATGGTGTATTCGTGGTTCTTGACTTTCTCGATAGTGACTCTCGGCGAGAACGAGGTCTCAATGCCGGTCAGTTCTGATGGGGCCGTTTGCGCTAAACGTGCCCGAAACTTCTGAGATAACCGCGAGGGCGAGGGGATTGACGGGATGAATGACATTGCGCTGAATGATGACTTATCCAACATGTTGCAGGAGGATGAATGCACTCTCAGAGGGTGTATGCTGTGATTAAGGAGCCTTCACTGCCGATATGTGTCCCAGCGTCGCAAAAGAGAGCTGGCGTCCGAAAGATCCCGGCTGATCCTGACAAGCTTTCAATATGAGCAGAGAGGATACTCAGGTGACAATGAATGAGTCGGTGCGGGATGTGGGTCGGACCGAGCGGGTTCTTCCTAGGATGTTTTGCTCGTCGTATTGCCCCAATATGCATTGCCGCAGTCCGAAGTGGCGCGTTCTGTGTTGAACGAGCCTTCTGTAACATACATGGATTTCTTTGATAACAAGTAAGTGTCTCTTTTTTGACCTTTTACAGCTTACAGCTTTATCAGAACAACATCCACGGCTGAGACTGGCTAACCAACTTATACTGCCAAATGTGGGCAAACCACAACAAACGCTCGTCCCGTCGGTTTGTCGCGCCTGCCGCACATAGGATGGTCAGCGACCGGTTATGACCCAATTCTCACTACTACTCCTAACACCCCTCCCTCTCTCTTGAGAACAACCATACCCTCAGCCGTCCTTGTTGATCAAGGCTTTGCTTCTTCATAATCCGCCGATCAAGCTCCTGGAGAGCTTCTTGATCCGCCTTTCTTCACTACCACATCTGCCGGTCAGATCAGACTCTCAACCCCGTTTTGTTACAGTACCGTCGCGCCGCTCAGACCTCTTTGTGATTATTGACTGACAGTTCATCTCTCCAGGTCGCCGGTCGACTATTTACACCTTTCCCACGTCAATTTATATATACACTCGTCGCTATGCCCGCGCAACGGAGACAAGCGACTCATAGCGTCCGTCACCGCTCTTCTCCCATTCTCGCCGACGAAGCTGCCTTTAAGACAAGATCACAGCCGTTACTCGCACCAGTACTGGCACAGAGCTACGGCTACGTCCCACCCATGCAACAGTTCATCGACCTGACTGGCGACTCACCATACGTTGCTCAGGACGGCTTTTCACTTGATCCGCGTTACCTGGCGCAGGGTGGACCTTTACAGGTGGAGACCTATCTGAATGAAGAAGACCTTTTGGCGAGTGCGCCAGTCTCCAATGGTCTCCTCGCTCCGGAGATCCCTGCCGCTGTACCTGCTCAACACTCCATGTACTTGGCGCCATCACCGTACATGGACGAAGCTCAGTTTCTATCAACACCAGCTTACGTTCAGAATCAGCTATTCATGGATTCTATGCTTAACATGGCGGAGGTTCCATACGGGTCGCTCTACCCGACTTTTGAGCCTAAAGTTCCTATCCAAATCTACACAGCTCCGCCAATGTCGAACGTTCTTAGCCAGTATTCCAACATCGACTCGAATGATATCGCTAACTCTGACGCTTACGACTCTACTGCTTACTACTCTTCTGGTTCGAGCATCTACTCGCCTTCGTTCCCACCCTCGGACACCGACCTTTTCAGTGGTACCGAGCAGACACCGAGTCCCGAAATGATGACCACCGCAGCTTTCATGACACCTAACCCGTACACTTCGGCGCCATCAGGGGCATTCTTGGATTTGACCACTATGTGTCAGAACACTCCCGGTCTTCGGCCTAGCCCGGTTTCCGCTGCTTTCCCTGCGATCGCCAACCCACGCATGCTTCCTTCAGCGCCTACCAGTGACGAGGAGGATCACTGCCGTTCCTCTCCAGAGCTGCACGCTAAACCTTTCGGCGGCCAGCAAATTCGCTTCATGCCTAACCTTGAGGGGCCTCCTGTCAAGGTTTCCCGCAAGTCTTGCACTCCTGCTCCCAGATCCTCCACACCTAGCTGCAACCGCTCTCCCAGTCGTACACCGCATATCTCTTCCCGCCCTTCCCACGTCCATCCGGAGACTATCGCTTCTTACATCCAAGGTCCCGAAGAAGACGGCAAGTACGTCTGTCTGTACGACAACTGTATGAAGCGATTCGGTCGCAAGTACAACATCCAATCGCACATCCAGACTCACTTGTCTGACCGCCCTTATCGCTGTGAGATTTGCCGCGCTGGATTCGTTCGTCGCCATGATCTCCGCCGTCACGCGCGTATCCACGAGGGTGAGAAGCCATACATGTGCGCTTGCTCGAAGGGATTCGCAAGGATGGATGCGCTCACAAGACACAGACAGCGCGGCATCTGTGTCGGAGCTTTCACAACGGAAGAGGACGATATAAGGAAAAGACGAGGAAGAAGTGCTACGGCTTGCCCCGAGGGGATCAAGGAGGAGGACTACCGGTCATCCCTCTCGCCTTCTCCCGAGCCGATGCCGTGAGGGCGCAAGTGGATGTACGATGGAGCAGGAGGAAGGAGTAGTAATGGCTGTATGAGAGGATACTAACGATACTAACGATATACCAGGTTGCAATATGGTCAAGGCAGTGGGTTAGGTTGGCGTTCTCTTTCTTTTTCTCAAGTAGTTGTGTTTAGAAGGATTTAGGACTACGTGGCCGGTCACAAACGGCGTTTATCTTTGAACGTTCTTTACAATCTATCTTCTTTATCTATACATAAGGAATCTCCTTCCATTAGCAATTCTCATGGTGTTCCTCCCTCGTCCTCGTTCGCGCACAGATCAAGCGACATGGAGCGGCTGCGCGCGAATGCGACTGTGACGTACCCAGCGAAATGTACGTACGGCATCGACAATTGGGAGGCGACAGAACGAAAACACCAGAAAATACTCATACGATGGCTGATCTACCCGCAGAGATCCTGTTCGATATCTTCAGTCGCCTGGATCGCCCAGATGACGCCGCTCGCGTTTCTCAAGTGTGCCGTTCATGGGCGCGAGTAGTGGACGATAACCTGTATTGGAAGTCAATGGCGGCCAAGAATTGGGAGTGGTGGGAGAGGTATCCCGAGGAGGAAGAGGTTCTCGAGGCGAACTGGCGAGGGGAATGCTCTGTGCGCTGGGGAAAAGAGCAGATGGCCGAGGAGTTATTCGAGGAAATCCTTGCCCAACCAACCTACAAGATCAAGAGAACGCAAACGCTGGCAAGACTCGGTTACGATGTCAAGGAGTACCTCGAGAGAAACATCAACACAACCGCTACAGCGGAAGATTACCTATCGAGACGGTATCATGCTACACAAGTGCTGGTGCGGATTTTGTCGTGATCTGCCCGGATGGTCTGCTTACAAGTTTGTAGGAGCATATAAGACGAAGAAGAGCATGGGAAAGGTTGGAGAAGATTGCTGATGGATATGACCCTCCTCTTGAAGAAGGTTTGGCGCTGTTTGGACTTTTCCGCAGTGGCGACGTCGAGGACGTGTGTAGTCCCTCCGTTGCAGTCCCTACGCTTGTTGACAGGTGCTTCGATAGGTGCTTAATCAGTTCGATTGTCTGGCACTTCAGGCCAAATCATGGATTCTGAATTACGCGGAACTGCCATTACCGGCATTTGCCCAGGCCTTATGCCGGTTCATGAGAGAGCATAATCTCACGCCCCCAAGGGACCCTGGTGCGTATCTGCGAGCACACAGCTTCTGCCTCGTTAACTTTCTCTGAAGTGGTAGGTTCTTCGGCTTATTATCATCTTGACAACTCCTTCCTTCATATTGTTCTGCGCGACCGCACAAGCTTTCTACCCATCACTCTCGTGACAATCTTTTGTGCTTTAGGTCGCCGGTTACGCCAGGATGCTACATTCGCAGCTGTGGGCGTTCCCACTCATGTTCTGGCATATGTTGGTCCGGCCAACGGAGGAGACGTGGTCTATGTCGATCCGTTCAGTGGAGGTCGTATCCTCCGAGTGGAAGATCTCCACGACATGCTGTTACATATGGGAGTTCTGACTCCCGGCGTTCCGGAATACACAGGTCCGGCACAAACTAAAGACATGATCCTACGAACGGGAAGAAACATCCTTAATGCACTGCAGCGTGGTCATGATATGCCAAAGCATGATCGCGACGCAGCTCTCTACGCATCCTTTGCCGCACTCGATATTATTGGCAATGGCCTCATGGGACAACCAAGGTGGGTCATTCGCGAACTTCACCCGGAAGCCGGTGTTTGGACATCTCGACTAAACCGCATGCGAACCAGAGAATTCCTTAGTCGAATCGTCCAGACGAGTTTTCCCAGCGATATCGGCTTCATCGAAACAAAGGTGTTGCCTTCAGTGGAGGACGAAGATGAAGCGGGTATATTGGCCGAAGCATGTTCGGCTATCAGGCAGGAGGACCGAAAGGAGCCAGGACCCAAAGGCCGAAAGAACTTGAAGCGAGAACCAAAGTATAGAGTGGGGCAGATCTTTGTGCATCAGCGCTACGAGTATGTCTATCAGGAGAGACAGCCAGCAGTGGCAGTACTGACATGTATCATAGTTACCGAGCAGTAATTACTGGCTGGAGTAAGAACTGCAGTGAGGAGACAACGGAGGAATGGATACAGATGATGGGTGTAGATCGATTGAACGAAGGTCGTGAGCAGGTATGCTTCTTGTTGATCGCAACAGAACGATACTAACGTGCTTCGTAGCCATTCTACCATGTTTTGGTTGAAGACAGTTCCCACCGGTACGTGGCAGAGGAGAACATCAGGCTCAGCAACCATACTACGGCTGATGTGGAAGCTTTATGCGAACTCAGGGAAATAGGAAAGTTCTTCAAGCGGTACGACAGTGAACAAGGGAGATTCATTGTAGCCGCAGATATGGCGTTAGCGTACATGGACGAATAGGGGGCGAGGTCGTACATGTCACAGGATATCTAAGTTCTGGTTGAGACGCGGGCAGACAGTGCATCTAGGGCGAGGCGACTTGGTTCTAGGAGTATATTGAAACCGGCCCGAAAATACGCAGCACACCTGAGATGAAGAACTCCCCCAAAAATCCTCGCACAATACAGTGAATATTATCCCAAGTTCAAGCAACAGTGTCGACCTGTTCCGAAATGGTGGTGGGCGGAATGTGAAGGCCAGCTTCATACTTCGCCAACTCAGGTTTCCCGATGAACGTATTCACCGTCGTCAGGAATTCCACCAACTTTCCTTCAAATGACAGCAGATTATCACAGCTGCCAAGTTTGAGGAGATGCACCTCGAGTGATGTTTCTGTTGGTGGGATGAATTGCGAAACGGCTTGATCGATTGACGTATTGAATTGTGCCATCTCCTCCTCCGTGAAGCTATCAAAGATCTCCTGAACGACAGCACTTCGGTCGCTTGCTGGCAGGCGTAGTTCTGGTCTGTCTTCGGGGATCCTTCCCCATGCGAAACATTCCTTGAAAGAACCAAAGTCCTTGGCTCCGTCTGACAGGAATGCTTCCAGTGCAGCCTGCTTCATGAATTCGACGGCGATCTCCAGCCACAGATCACCAAGACTGCTTCCTAAAGACTTCATTGCCATTGCTGATACCAACATGAAATCGTCCAAGGCATCTCGTAGGCCTGGTACGGCTCTGTATGAATTCGCCAATGGATCCTTTGACAGGGGTGTACGATCACGGCGATGTCTAGGGGCAATAGGAAGTTCGCTCTGTCGGGACGTCCATGTGTCCGTAATCTCCTTCGAGAATCTAATTTGCTCTTCATTTGCCAAGCAGTACCTCCTCATCCGATCACGATTCCGTTTTCTGTGTTTCTGCAAGCTGGCCGGAGAGACCAGAGAGGCAGAGCTGACTTGTGGCTCATACCGACCGGAGAGGACGGAGAGTAACGTACACAGATGTATCCGGTGCACAAGGATAGGCGCCAAGATGAGTGACGAACCTGGCGAACCATGGTAGGAAGCAATCAATCCATCGACCAAGCCAACGAGCCGCCTGCTTGAGGAGTCCTGGGTCTGACGCTTTCGATTGCGACTCGCACCAATCGCTTGCAACTGCGCTCGGGCCTTCTTTTCCTCCTCAACGCGTGCTGTATAGTCTTTGATGAGAGCACCCGTGGCCTGGAAAAGCATATAGTCGAGTACGATGGTGTTTGTTGTTTGTCTGTTAGGCGAAGCAGGTGTCGCCTTGTTCAGCAGGTTGGTCATTGTAACGTCCTGTATGAAGTTTGTCGAACGTAATGGAGCATAGCTACGGGCGGCCATTTGCTTTTTGTACCGGTCTACTGTGGGGTGCAGTTTGTATGGGCATACGTTGAATTTAGATCAGAGCCGACCAACCTTACGCAAAGCTAAACTGATAGGCGGTCCGGAAGATACTGGAGATGCTCCACCCGGTGGTCCAAGTGCGACGGTGGGCATGTCATCAGTCATCAGCCGATGATGCCTCGTCTGACGATTTGCGAGCCGCGTATGGTGTGCTCCGGAGAGATAGGAGGGCGTAAGATGAACATCGCCATCGCAACCCGACGCGTACGGGACGTGCACATGTACAGATCATATCGCCCCGCGTCACTTGAATGTCCGACAACCGGCTATCTTCTGTCATCTACGAGAGCTCGAGGCGAGACTAGGTCTTAGCTTATCTATCAGTCCCGTCGTCCTTTCATTTGCAATTGATACGGCAATGGATCCGACTGTTGCGCTGCTTGTGTGGTGAGTGCGAGATTGCGCGCGTCGACGTCTCAACACCAAACACAAACACCCCCAAGGTCATGCAATGAAGGAGTCCTTATACCCGACATGTTCCGGTAGAACGGCAGCAGGAATGTTCATGTGCTCGGTAACCCACCCGATTAGGACATTAGGAAGGTCATGGTGGAAGTATTAGGTAGCGATATAGCTTTGAAAACCGCCAGAAAAGAATAAGAAACACCGCGCGTGACGAACCAAAGAGATACAAAACGGTCTTCCTCCTGTCAAAGCATTGCAGCTTGCGCCTCCATACACTGCAGCTGTGCCGCATCTGTCTAAAAGGGGCTGTTGACGATATGGCTGCGGTTGATACGGTTTCTGATAGGCGTCGATAACGACTCCCTCGTAGGCTTCCTGAACGCTTGCTTTGCAACCATCGATACTAAAAGACGATCACAATTAGCATCATCCGACGTCAGAAAAGTGTCCGCATCCCCGTCGGCTAGCGAATAGATCTACTCACCATCGTGGGGTAAGGCGACGATGACGTTCTTATCGGATCCGAACTTGAAGTTATCTGCTTTAACCTGTAAAACAACCGGAATTAGCACTGGAATGGCAGACTGTAGCCGAGAAATGCCTCACCTCATCACCATAACTCTTGATCTGGTACTTGTCGAGCTGGCCCTTCTTCACCTGCTTGAAGTTCCAAGTAACGACGTAAGGACCAGTACTGGTGATGATCGACGTCTCCGTCGTGTCAGTACCAGCATTGAACTTAGCGGGAGTGAAGCTAAGCGGCGCATTGCGAGGGAACATGGCAATGTGCTCTGGCTTCAACTGGAGACGGCGAGGACGGGGTTTACTATCCTTGGCAAACCCGCGCTTAAAACCGAGCTCACCAACGTACTTGCCGTCCTTGACGGTAGCATCGATAAGGAGAAGGTAGGTTTTGCACGTTGCGAGAATCCATTTACCATCCGCAGTTACATCGATGCCGATGATAGCCTCACCGAGAGCGGGCAACTGGCACTTGGCGCGAATTCCGACGCGATCGAAGAGACGGATGTCGCCCTTGTTTGAAGCGACAGCAACGAATCCAGTCTCCGTTGTAGCAATAGCCGAAAAGTCGTTCTTGGTAGCGTACTGCATGTGCTCGGACTCGACCAGCTTCATACCGGACAAACGAGGGTCAATACGGAAAAGCGAGTTAGGGCCGAGACCAAGGACGGTTTTCTCTCCAGTCATCTGTGCGTACTTGCTAGACGGACCGAAGGTCTTGACGACTTTGTCCTCACCAACATTCCATTCGTCAACAACTTTGCCGTACTCGAGGTCCATACGGAAGATCTTGGTAGGATCGTTGGGGTTCTGCAAGAGCATAGCACTGTCTTCCTCATGAAGCATAACCTTAGAGGGGTCAAAGTCCACGCCCTTAAGGTTCTGGACCTTGTTAATTGTCGTAGCAAATTCCAAGCGGTTATCGTTGGTGTGCTTGAATACTCCGATCTTGTTTCCACGAACGACGAAGGAGCGGTCGTGCTTGTAACCAACGGCCAACTGGCTGTTTTCACCAGCGGCGTCCATCTTGGTGACCTCATTATCCCACTCTTCGTCCATATCGTAATCGTCGCTCTGTTGAGCATCGGCGTATTGCTCCTCCTCCTCTTCATCCTCCTCGGGAACGTCCGGCATGTCCGTGTCTTCTTGGAAAGCTTCCATAACATAATCGCGCTCGTCATCCTTGACCTTGGTCCACTTCACCTCGTTCAAACGCTCCCACAATGCCCGCATGACACCCTCCTGGAACTTCTCCTCGGTTTCAATATCCTTGAAGCGCAGAAGCCATGAGTATGCATGAGACTCATCATCATAGTAATTCCAGATGAACGAGGTGTGCTCGTAATTGAAAACCGGGTTCATTTCCGCCTCCAACGGCTGGCCTAGCCATGGCTTGTCTTTGCCATCGATGGAAAGCCAGTACTGCCACTGATCGACCTCCGTAACAACAGCAGTAACCTCTTGGTCCTGGAGCATAAAGACGCCCTGAGCCGCATCAAACAAATGCAACTCTGCCGTCACTTCGGCAAGAATCTCGCCGCCTTCAGGGCGTGCACGAGCAGGAGGCGCAGTAGTAGGCTCCGGCGGCGGTGCTTCGTATTTGGGCTGAGCAGGAGATTTGGTCACAGGAGTCTTGGTGGGCGTCGTCGATGCAACGGGAGCTTGTGCGCGAGGCGGAGTCGCCGGTTGTTCCTGTCGTTCAGGTGCAACATAGGTGAACTGCTCCAAATCGGCATCCGTTGCATTCTCGTGGGATCGCCTGTACTTTCTTTCAAACATACACTGGTACATGACCAATTCAAATGTTTGCGTAGAGCCCGTCTGAGAGGTCTTGTCACAGACAAACTCATAGAGATCACCCTTGTCACCGGAGAGGTCACGCCACGCAAAGGTAACACAGCCGTCTCTCGTACCGGTACGGAACTGAAGAGACTCATCAACCAAGAACGTCTTCTCGTCAGAGAGATCGTCTTCTTCGTCATTCTCGTCGAACTCCTCCTCGCCCTCTTCATACACCCTTTGGATGACCAACTGATAGTGATACTCGGTAGTCGTACGACGAATACAGGCGGCAGCATCCTTGAAGCTGCAGAACCCGATTAGCTGGTAGCTCGACGAGCAGCGAGCATTTACTTACATGCACTCGCGCAACCCCTTCAACGATCCAGGCCTGACAAGGTAGAGCTGCCCGGAGGGGATCGAGACGACCTCGGACTTGTTCGGGTCGCCCCAGATCATCTTTCCCAAGCTCTTCAACATGAACATCCTGGCGGTGATTGACTGATGGAACCGCTGGTTGTTGTCCTTCTTGATTGTTTTGAGTCCCGTATACGTCGGCACCGCCACTCTTAATTGAGGCTGAGAAGGTCCGCCGTCGAAATATCCAAGAACACGGCCGCGGGAGCAGAACAGGGAAAACATCAACCTGCCATTTCCGTTGGACGAGAGAATGCTCACCAGACCTTTGCAGCAATGTCAGCGTTACACTGCTTTGGGGCTGACTGCTGCTTCCAATGCGGCGCCTCCTCACCTGCTATTTCTTGTCCCGTGTCTGCTAAATAACCAACTTGCACCGCCTATCCGATGTATGTCCACAGCGGCACAAGTATCACAAGAGTTGCCTCCAGCTGGGGCAGTGCAAGTTGGGGAAGAGGCTCCAGCTGCTCCTATCAAGAAACCACACAAGAAGAAGTTACGCAATGCTGCCGAACGAGCTGCAACGAAAAGAGATCCGGAAGCTCCAGCGAGGAGGTGGGGTGCGAAGGCGGACTCGGAAGCCACGGCCAAGAGATGGGGGAACAAGGAGTATTTGGAAGGTCCAGCGAGGAGGTGGGGTGCGAAGGCGGACTCGGAAGCCACGGCCAGGAGATGGCGGAACAAGGAGGATTCGGAAGCCGCGGAGACGAAACAAGTGGTAAAGAACGAGGATTCAGATTCGGCAAAGTCACACCCTTCGGCTTGGGCGTTGGAGAGTGATGAACAGAAATTGCTGAAGGAGAAGGAGCAATCTGCGATAACTGCTTTAGGGAAAGTCCCGAAGAATTGGAGAGAGTTTACAGATTTACCGGCATGGAAAAGACAGAAGTTCGCATTGCTGGAAAAATTTGGAGAGGAAGGATGGAACCCAAGGAAGAAGCTTTCGCCAGAAACGATGGAGGGTATTCGCGCTCTTCATGTCCAGCACCCGGAACTGTTTGCCATAAATCGACTTGCTGAGTTATTCAAGATCTCACCCGAGGCAATCAGAAGAATCTTGAGAAGCAAATGGAGACCGGCAACAGAGGAGGAACAGAAGGAGCGTGAGGCCAGATGGCAAGCCAGAGGAAAACGTATCCTTGAAAAGTGGCGCGAGGACGGGATTATCGTCACTAAAAAGGACAAGCAGATGAGGAAGGAAGCCGAGGCTAACAAAGTTCACAGAGTGGTATCGAAGAAAACGGCAAGGTTCTTCATTTAAGGGACAAATCAACTCAACTCAGGCAGGCGTTTTGCATTGGATTTCCGGCTTGCATAGCGGGTATTTTATTGGTATCAAAGGTATTCCCATTCGACTTGCACCTTACTGGCCATCACATAGGTAATAACAGTACATCATGCGTGCAAAATCCTACCTCTCTGTGGTCATCGTTCTTTCACAGAGGTCCGTCAAGACCTTTGAAACGGTTAGCCATAAGATATCCGCAAGATATTGGGGTAAGTATCACCTTGAGGCAAGCAACAAGATCATCCTCCAGCCCTTCCCCAGGCAGTTTGCCATACCTCAGATCACTCAGTCCTCCGCCGATGTCTTTCATCTCCTCCAGAACCCTGTCTGTTTCTTCATGCAGTCCCTCCAGCTCCGTCTTAAGCAAATCCTCTGCAACCTCCATTCTCGCGACGATTTCCCGCAGATCCACTTGCTTCTGGCCCGCAGCGTACAACTCGTCGCCTACCATCACCTCGTCTCTATCCACGTCCTTTCTCCTGGATTTTTCTGCCTTTCTCCGTGCTGCCAGAAGCCTTTTCGTACCGACTTTAGCTTCCACTTGGATGTTCCTTCGTATTTGGTCGGTTGTATGTGTTCGTCGTTGTTGAATGTCATTGTATATATGCTTGATCAAGGGAGAATTCCTGTCGATTTGTTAGCACAGTTCAGCGATTACCGTTCGATATCTTACCGTTTGGCTTGCGGAAAGAACTGTGTGAACTGCTGAAGGGTAACAACATCTTGAAGCGAGGATTTGGAGAGCAGAAATGAGCTGAGGATGGTTGCTTCAGACGGAGGCATGGTCGGGCCGATTGCACGATAGTTCAGAGCTGTCGATCTCTGTATTGGGTTTTGTTTATCTTTGTGGAGGTTTGGCGGTAACGTTGAACTTTGGATCCGGCATGAGCGCGAGGTCGACGCGGCGAAACACGCGAAGCATACAGCACACCGTTCTCGTTAACGGGCAGTCGATCCTTACAATCTACCGAGCTCGCAGTTTCAGAGGAAGAACGCGTCAGGATGAAGTTCGCCGCCGATGAGCGAGTGCTCTGCCATACTATGAATCTTCTCTACGAAGCCAAGATCACGAAGGTCGAAACCCGCGGTCCTAAAACCGAAGATGGCAACGACCGTCCTGAAGAAGAACAGGGTCCTTACTACTATGTCCATTACAAAGGCTGGAAGTCGTCGTGGGATGAATGGCAACCGGAGCACAATGTCTTGAAGTTCACGGATGAGAATGTGAAGACTGCGCAAGACTTGAAGAAGGCACAAGCCGCGTTAAAGAAGAAGCCAGAGAAGAAGGATAAGGGAACGCCGGCCCCGGGTGAGAAGAGAGCAGGTGACGATGCGACACCTGCAACTGCATCACGGAGTCAGAAGAGAAGTCGGGTTGATGTTGAACTGGAGAAGGTTTTGTTGCTGCGCATTCTCGTCTATCGCATGGTCGCTAACAGCATTGAACAGGAAGAAGACTATATGAAGAAGCCTGAAGTCCGCATCCATGTTCCTGATACACTCAAAGCTCTTCTCGTCGACGACTGGGAGAACATCACCAAGAACCAACAGCTCGTTACCCTGCCGCGTTCGCCGACTGTCACGGAGATCATCAACCAATACCGTGAACAGGCTACCAAGAAGCGAGCAGGGAGCGCGGAGGCGGATATTTTCGAGGAGGTCTTGGGCGGTATCAAGCTGTACTTTGACCGATGTCTGGGAAGCATTTTACTCTACAGATTCGAGAGGCAACAATACGTCGATATCAAGAAGAACTCGGGCGACCAAGAGATGAGCGATGTGTATGGTGCTGAGCATCTGCTACGGCTTTTCGTATCCCTACCTGAACTTATGGCACATACGAACATGGACGCACAAAGTGTGCAGGTTTTGAAGGACTACATCGAGGATTTCTTGAAGTGAGTTCATGCATGATATCAGCTGAGTGATTGAATTCACTAACATGTTGACAGGTTTCTCGCAAAGGATCAGTCGAACTTCTTCTTGCAGACCTATGAAAACGCAACACCAAACTACCAATCGCTGGCGAAAGTGGTATAACTGCATCCTTATGCTGAAAATATATGTCTTATGCAAGACTCCCTTCACGCTCTCCCTTGATAGGTACCTCTACAGTCACTTAATGATGTCGTACACCCATGCGTCGCAACCTACTCGTATCAAACCCCCACAAGACTCGCCAGCCTGCTGGTGCCAGCACCCGGGAAGTTTCTGATGTTGAGCAACATGCCCTTCACGCTCCGAATCTCGCTCTTGACCTTGCTTCCCAAATCGTCTCCTTCAAGTGGTTTGAACCCTCCATACGATGTAGGATACGCATTCTTTGTGATTTCCTCCTTGAGATACTCGCGTAAGGCGTCGATTGTCGAAGACATCTCTTTATATAGCGAGGAAGGTGCTGGCGCTATATCGGGTAATGTTTCTGATATAGACTGGAGAGACTTGGCGGGTGTCGGGAAGTCCAACCCATCGGTCTTTCTAAGAGCTTCATCGAGTGCATCTTCGTTGATTTCCCATTGTATTTGTGTGGAAGTCTGCGTCGATGCGTCCACGAATTTTGGCCCTTCTCCTTCTCCTGACACTTCTACTTCCTCCGTCTCCACCGGCGGCAGAGGTGGTTGTCGTAATGCTGCAGTGAGCTGTTCGTTGAGCGAACTGACTCCATCGATGGCATGCCGGTGAAAGTCTCTCCGTGCTTCTGTAAGCTGGTTGATCATGGGCTTCAGGACAAGCTAGTTAGGCCAATGTCAGTTACAATCGAGCGACTCCTGAAGACAGAACGAACCTTGTCGACAGCATACGCTCCGGCTACAGCCCCCGCGGCAGCATAAGCTGCTAGCAGTACAAGGTCTTGACTGATTCTCTTGTGGATAGCGAATGGTGATGGCGATTGGGCGGCCGAAGGGATGAATTCTTCAGGGTATATATGGATGATGGGCGGTGGAGGAGGAGGCTGCGAAAGAGTGGTCTCTGTCGATGTCGTGTCGGTTTTATCACTTCCTGGATCCATATCGAAGCTTTACGGGTACGATAGGCTCCTTGGATATCGTTGTCGTTGCTCCTTTCTCTCCCGAAGTCCTTCCTGTCGTACTCCCAGGACTTCCGCGGCCGTATTCCGGATTGCGGGGACGCCCGTACATCGGGGACCGGGGCGCACAAACTCTGTAATGGAGCAAGAGAAACTGATAAAGAGAAAAGAATGAACTGTATCTTTTTACCTAGATACTTACCTGTTACTTACCCCATGAAAACCCCAGTTGAAGACGAAACCGCCTTCTCATTGCAATATAGTGAAAACTCCCCACACATGTCCGTGTCCATTGTCCTTTCCTTTGGTCCCATCCGGTGGCCACATATCATCAAGATATTGTAGGAGTTGCGCCATAACTCATTCGGCGTTCAACCACTCAACACCCTCCTTAGCCTTCTCAACAACGTCTTCGACGCGACTTCCAGGAAGGAAGGGAACCAACCCTCTCCTCCTGCCATTCTTGTCAACCAATACGATGGCGTCCATACACCTCGTACCACAACCAGGATCCATAGCAGCCATGCTCAATGTCATCGTCCTCGTCGTGTCCGAAAGGATGGGAAGCGTAACGGCGTTGACCGGGAGCGTAGACAGATAGCGAAGGTGCATCCAGGGCGAGTCAGTTCCAACGGCGAAGACGCGGGCGTCGAGACGGCGGAAGGCAGTGTGAGCCTTCGACATGGCGAAAATGAGTTCAGGGCCGTCGAGGGCGGTGCTAGTAGCCCACCCACCGCTCCAGAAACACAAGACCAACACTGTGCATCCAGTAGAAGCTGACAAGCTTTCGAGGAGCTCTGCGTGCGGGATGCGCTGCACTTTGCCTGTAGGGTACGCGACATCCATATCAGCGGCTTCGAGCATCAAACCATGCTCCGGTGCTGTCAACCAAGATGGACGCGCGGCAGCGATATTCGTGAACTGCTGTGGTTGAAACCTGGATCTGGATGAAACTGGCTTGAGGACCCTCTTGTTCGAGAAGCTGGTAGCGACGGGCGTCATGGGCTCTTCATCATCATAACCCGACTGTCGACGCTTCCGCGATGCCGAAGACGGCGAGGGCGTGTATGGAGCGTACCAAGTCGCGTTGTGTGTCTGAATGCTCGAAGGAGTGTGAAAGAACGCGTTTGTGGAGTTGTATGCTGGCGTCGTTGCCGATGCGCTCGGGAAGGCGTGAACGTACTGAGGCACGGGCGACGGCATGTCAAGCTCCATTTGCGACATCTTTGAGAGCAATATCGAGTTGTATACAGGAATGTATGCTTTGCTCGAAGCGAGTGCAAATAGCAAGAATGGAGATGGGTGGGGAGTCGAAGGGAGCGCGGGTCCAAATTCAGGGAAGCAGCGGGGAGGACGACGCGCCTAAATTGCATTGCCTGTCAAAATGGGAAGGGACCCAACCGCGTCAAGTTGGGCAGACGGGAGTGTGGAAACATTGGGGAAACAGGTTTAAACTTTTGCATTATAGATTCGCGTGTTCTGGTCGTCATCTGGTCATCCACGCCTTATCGATAGCGTGGGCTCCCGGACGACAACGACGACATAGACCCCCCCGACATCGCCAGCAATGGCCGATAGGCCTTCTTCTCCGACAAAGTTCCTTCCTGGAGCGAGGGTTCATTACGCTGGCGGGAAGAAAGGCCCCTGCGATGGCACTGTCCGCTTCAATGGCACCGCTTCTTTCGCAACCGGTCGTTTCATCGGCGTCGAACTGGACCAACCAGTGGGATTGAACGACGGCTCAAAAGATGGCGTAACGTACTTCACCTGTAAAGAAGGACATGGTGTATTTGTGCGTGCAAATGCATTGACCTCCTTGAAGGACGAGGATGCGAAGAGCGATGCAGGGAGTGCTGCCAGCACAGAAAGGTTGAGCAGTAGGGCGTCACCGGTCCCACCACCTAGCAGAGACTCGTCTATATCGCGACGCCAGTCCTCTATTGCCAGTCAATCGGACTCTCGAGCAACGTCGCCATTCAAGATACCGGCTCTTCCGCTGCCACGGACTGGTACTGGTCCGCGATTGTCCATGAACACAAACACAGCTCTGCCGCCTATATCAGCTGTCCGCAGGACGAGCGGTACGACGCCTACGACAGTCGCAGGGCGAAGATTGTCACGGACGCCATCCCAGACCAGCGATACTATACCAACCGCAGATAAACCTGTGTCAAGTCGTACACCCTCTGCCACTGCACTGCGGCCGCCGTCAACAGTCCGCAGGCTCACCCCAGTAGGACCAGCGTTAGACGACAAACGTGATACTACACCTGTGGTGCGGCCCCCGAGTTCGACAGGTACGTCTGCCGCCCGCCGTCTAGAGTCGAACGTATCTTCAACCTCTACAGCAAGTTCGAAAGACTTTGACGACCTTCGTGCCAAATATGTGAAACTTGCCAAGGAAAAAATGAAGTTGGAGGGTCAATTACCGAGCTTATCGGAGGAGATTGCTTCACTGCGGAAACGGAACAGCGCCCTCGAGCGCACCTTGAAGACGTTGGAAGATGAAAAGATCACCATGGAGGCTCGAGATGTGGATCATGACGAAATCGTGGAAATGGCTACGTTGGACAAGGAGATGGCAGAGGAGAAATGCGAGGTCCTTACAAGCGAATTGGAAATCCTGAAAGAGAAGCTTGAGGAGCTACAGCTTGAGGTCGAAGTATTGCGGGAAGAAAACGGTGGAATGGGACGAGGTACCACCGAGGAGGAAAAGGGAAGCTCTGGGTGGATTCAGATGGAGAAGCAAAATGAGCGTCTGAAGGAGGCACTTGTAAGGCTGCGGGACATTTCGGCTGAGACTGAAGCGGAGCTGAAAGCACAGTTGAAGAGTGCCGAGAAAGAACTGCAGCAAGCACAGCAAGTAAAGCCGCTGTACAATATCACCAAAGAGCGCCTAGAGCAGAGTGAATCAATTGTCGATGAGCTTCGGCAACAACTTGATGCTGCCATGGGCGCGGAAGAAATGCTGGAGGATCTCACAGAGAAGAACCTCACGATGTCGGAACAGCTTGCGCAAATGCAATCCACAATTGAGGATCTTGAAGCGCTTAAGGAGTTGGCTGACCAGCTCGAGGAAGATCACATCGAAACAGAGAAGCAGATGCAGCAGGAAATCGATTACAAAGACATGTTGGTCCGTGATCAGACGAAGCGTATTCACGCAATGGAGGAAACTACCTTCGACTATGAGAGCACGATCATGCGGTTCAGAGATCTTGTGGGCGTGATGCAGGCAGACATTGATTCGTTGAGACGGGCAAGGGAGATGAGTGACACTGAGACTGATCAACTCAACGCAAGAACCCGAACAATCGAGGATCTGAATCTCAAACTCCAGGCGGTTTCGACGGGTTCTCAAGCGAAGACTATCGACCTTGAATTGGGTAAGCTGCAAGCCCTTGAAGCAGGCGAACAACTGGCAATCGTGCAACTGTACCTTCCCGACAGCTTCGCCGAGCATCGTGATGCCATGGATGTCTTGATGAAATTCAAGCGCATAGCATTCAAAGCCAATCTCTTGCACCAGTTGCTTCAGAAAAGACCAGTGCAGACAACATTGCGCAGCGAGGACGACGTTGCCGCTTTCACCGAGGTTTTGGAACACCTGGTCTCCATCAACGGGTTGAGCACGCAGTTCATGGCCTACCTGGATAAGTGCGATGTGGAACAGTTCCTCTCTTTTGGCGCTGTCCTTTTCGAGCTGGAGCCCGTTGAGAAGACGCTCGATAGATGGATCCTAGCAATGAGGCAGGACGAGGTGCGTGAAAGGCCATTGTCTGAAGAGCTGCGTGGGAACGTCGCTCTGCTTTCACATCTGAGTGAAGTCCGGCTTGGCAGCACCTCCAACGCCTCTCCAGAAAGATATCTTTCCCTGGCTGGGTCTATCGAGCAGTTTGTATCAAACGTGGAGGTGATTATATCGCCTGTCAGGCAGTTCGTCAACGAACGTATCACGCCTTCTGACGAGACTCACGTGGACGGTTCCGATACCCTGAAGAAGCTCGAAAAGGTCATCGGTCAAGCGAGGAACGCTAAAGTCGTCATCGGCAGGGTTTCGAGTATTCTAAATGGCCTCAAGTCCAATGGAAGTACGCCTGACACAAATGCTCTCGCCACTCTTGAAGAGGTTGCTAGCTTGTGCCGGAACGCCTTAAACCTCTGCCGCGACGTTACTAAGCAATTACGCATAGCCGCTGATGATGCTCAAGAAAAGGGCATACCACTAACTACCGATGCAGTCTCGCCTGCGCTTGGTGGTTTGGACCAGGCTCGGAGTGTTTTAGGGGAGGTGACATCTGCTCTTGAACAACTAGATGTAAGACCCAGTCATGCGCAGCAGGCAGCGAAGGTTGACAAACGAGCTCATCCATGGGTTCTACATGCCAGGTCACTCAAGAACGAAGCCGCAAGTGCCACGGCTGCAGAGGAAGCCATCACGCGTGCGGAGGCCAAGCTTATCAACACAGTTACACTGTTGAAGGTTAAGGATAAGGATCTAGAGGAAGCACATCTCAAGATCGAGTTGCTGGAAGCCCGCATGAAGGATGTCAAGAAACAAAGTGACGAGATTGCGACGTTGAAAACCCAGGGTGAGGCGGCTGCGTTACGGGAACGCGAGCTCACCGTCATTGTGGAAGATTTAACTAAGGACGTCGAAAGGTTGGAGAGGGACCTTGATCTCATGAGAAAGGCCGTGGAGGATGTGGGGCCAAGAAGGGGCACAGTTACTACGGTTTCCTCCGCTGAAGCCGACAAGCAGGTCAAGCGCCTACATGCGCTTGAGGAAGAAGTGAAGACGCTGCAATCCATCGTTGCTCGTTTCCGTGCGGAGTCTCACAAAGCTATGACTAGTGATGCTCTCTTAACCAAATCATGGCTGGAAGAGCCGCTCATGGTAAAACCTATCAGCCGCGATCCTCCTGAAGCAACAATGATCCGGGATGCACGTGCTTTGCTCTGTACACTGCGTGAGTTCACTTCCGAGGCGAAAGTGGTTGATCTTTCCACGTCCTCCGTATTTGATGGGAGTCATGGGAGGAAGTGGGTTCCAGTCAAGAAGACGGCGCGATGGCAAGTCCTCAAGGATGCCGAGGAGTGGAGCAAAATTACCGTAAGAAAGGAGAATATGTTAAAGACGCTGAGGATGGGAAGCAGGAAGAAGGAAGCGTCTGATACAGCGAACAGGAAGCTGCTACCTGCAGTAAAGGTTGCGGGATGACAACATTTTTGTCTCTTGATTGACGAGGAGTTTTGCTTGGCTTTATTTTCGGTTAGCTCAGGCGTTACATTCTATTTCTAATCTGGTCAATTCCTTGCTCATGGACAGCAGTCAGCTACAGTGCCGGACTTCTTTCGCAGAATCCGCAGCTGGTCTGGTTTCGGTTTTCCTCTGCCTTTAATTTTGAGATTCCGACGGTTGTGCACGTCACCAGACGATTTCCCTCATCTGTGTGGTTATGCCTTGACTATTGCCAAGTTGATTACAACGCCCCATCCTTTGGTTCATCAACCTTTTGCTTTTGAATGCTTGGTCCACGATAGCCACGAGATGCTGGATTCTTCTGCTCATCGACCTTCTGCTGATCAACCTTCCGCTCATCGGCCTTTGGTTCACGGTATTCACGAGATGCTGGATTTCTCTGCCCATGAATCGGTGGTTCACGGTATTCACGAAATGCTGGTTTTCTCTGCCCATGAACCGTTGGGCCACGATGCCCACGAGATGCTGTGTTCTTCAGTGTTTCCAAGATATGGCACAGTGTTTCGTGGATCTCTTTTTCAAGGTGGGGGACATCGAAGTTTTTACCTCCAAGTACAGGACCTCCTGCAGTCACTTGGATCATAATATCCCGATCTGCTGCTTGAAGTAACTCGTGCGTAGGACTCTTAGGGTCCGTGATACTCTTGAACACAGCAGCACGCATTCGTTTCCTTGCAATGGTTCGGTAAACCGCTTTTGCACCTGCCTGTTTCTTGCTTGTCAAGATGCACACTCGCGGTAACTTCTGGACAGGCTCTGTCGAAGGTATCCCCACACCGTACCGTTTGGCCAGTTCACCGCGGAATTGCATTCCCTTCCACTTTTCTGGCAAAGCCGGCTGAGGCATCGGCATATCCGGAACTCGAGGACCTACTCGGATGTTGTAGAGTTCCTTGTAAACGACTCGCCATCTCGAACCCATAACAGAACGGATCTGCCTGAGGTTCAGGCCCTTCAAACATGACGGGTGGTTTGGAGTGGTTGTCGTTGACCGGTGTATCAGGTCAACTGTTTTTGCTAGGTCCGTTTCATGTTGAGCAGTGTGACTGATTGAACGACTCAGCAGACGAGATGAACGCAAAACGTTGCCGTTGAATTCCTTGACAAGCATTCTTGATGTTTGCTCTTGGTGAAAGCTGCATGCGGTCACGGCGACACACGCATGCCGCCGATTGATATCGATGTCGATACCTTAGCTACCTAGTCAGCCGGGTTGTGAAGTTGTGCACAAAAAGACAATATAGCATTCATTATAAGGTAGGACTCATGACCCGAATAGAGTCCATCCCCGTCTCATAAAACCACCCTTCCTATTCTACTCGTACCAGCGCTCCTCCTATGTCAAATCAGGCTCATCTTCAATGCCATTCTTAATCTTCAGCAACAGCGTCGTCTTCCACTTATCCAACTTACTCAACTGATCGTAACCGAACACCTTCTCCGTGAAGAGCTCCTGGTCAGCGGACTCGATCGCTGTGACAATATCCTACGGTCATATCTCAGTATGGGCGGTACCAGTTCATGTGAATTGACTGACCTGGAGAAGCTCGAATTCTCGCGTGGACATGAAGCCAGGATCGAGATTGAGATAGGTGTCGAAAGCTCGCTTTGTTGCGACGAGATCCTGTGGTTCATAAGTCAGCCCTGCTCATACCCTACAAAGTTGATCCAACACACCCCAGAAGCGATATGACACAATCCAGCCTTAAAGAAGTACTCCTTTACGCTATACCTGGTCAAGTTATTCGAAACACTCGACCTCGCCACATCCTCGAATCTCGCAATCGCACGAGCATAATCTTCCTGCAGCGCCGCCAACTCACCAACCTTGAGCCACGCCTTATTCGCGAGTGCTTCGGCCTGATCACCGGAAAACCATTCACCCGCGACATCATATGCTTCGAGCGCCTTAGGAATATCACTGAGCTCCAGCTCGTAGAGACCTGCGAGATCAGATTTGTTGGTTGCGGCTCTGCGGAAGTTTCCTTTGGCGGTGTACATTTGGATGGCGCTTTCCATCACGCGGGCAGCGTCTACACTATTGATCAGCGTTGCCAAGCAAGATCAAGTTTCGCCAACACACCTTCGGGATCTGTCTTCCTGTAGACTTTGTATGCCTCTACTAAAGTGTTGGGCGCATCATCCTTTTCATCCGTCTTCAACTGCATCGCCGCGGCTTTCTCGAACGATTGCCCAGCTTCCTTGCCTACAACCACGGGTCAGCATCACCCGCACCAACAATGCTTCAGTTTCGTACTCATTCTCTGAAGCTTGAAAGCATTTGCTGCTTGAATGTAGAGCTCCGCGGCATCCTCGTAGTTCGTCGTGCCTCCGCCGAAAAAACGGCTGAATCCACCACCACCGCCGGAGGCGGCTTTCTTGTCTGCCTGAAGGTTCTGTAAGCCAAGCACGCAGCTCTCAGCATTTGGGAGCGACCTACCTTTTGAAGAAGAGCCTGAGCATCGGCCATCGTTTGGTGGTTTGTTGTTGCAAATGCTTATCGGCACTGACGTCGTCTTACCGGTATGTGCGGTGCTGTGGGTCAGTGCAGGGATCGCGGCCGGGGTTACTGCTGTGTGCAAAATTCTTGACGCGCATCATTTTACCGCATATTCGTGCAGGACACGACCAATCCACCAAACACGCCGCCAAACCTTGAAAATGCCTCCAAGGAAGCTGAAAGGAGCTGCTAAGGCTTCGTATAAGCGCAGGGCATCGTCTCGTACCCCCAAACCGCCCTCCCGTCTCCTCGAAGATGCAGCCTCACCACCACCTACAAATACAGTCCGGAGGGAAAAATGGCCTAAGACAGTCATCGAACTCGAAGACGAAGACGCACCGGTTGATACTATCAGCAGATTCGACGACTTCCAGGTCTTCGTTCTCGTCTCTAGGCAAAAGAACCACAGGTATCCTCAAGCACACTGGACGGTCAATCCATTCAAGTCTTGGGCCGACCAAGAGCAGCTTTTGATCGATGTCGCCCTCGAGGAGCTCCGTCATGATCATATGGTCGTCGAAGGCGTCAACAAATCCTCCCTGAAGCCCAATATCAGCTGGAAAGTCTGCCGTGGAAGGAGCCGGGATGCACCATGGTGCAGACTACGAACGGAGGACGACTGGGAAGGCTTCATTGATGCCGTCCACACTGAGCGCAACACACCCAAGGTCGAATGGTCAGCTTTTATCCTAATCGAAACACACTACGACCCTACAAGGGCTGCTTCTCAATTCGAGTTCGACCAGCAAACCCCGTTGCACCCCTCTCAGACTCAGTCCAGGGCCCGAAAGCCTCTCATCCCTCGACCTAGGCACAGTGCTACCAACACTGCTCTCCAGGGCATTTCGAATGAACTTGCGAATGATCCTCAACGCTACAAAAGGATCCTTGCTGTTCAGACCCTACAGGCTAAGCACAAATGCGCCAAGCACCACCAGCAGTACTGCTATGTTCATCCTTTTCTGGCTATCATCGATACATATCCAATGATCTCCTCAATC